>NW_028328354.1:56241-63223 GCF_048544385.1 Mastigoproctus giganteus
GAATTCGGCGCTGGGCTCTTCCCCGTTCGCTCGCCGTTACTAGGGGAATCCCTGTTGGTTTCTTTTCCTCCGCTTATTTATATGCTTAAATTCAGCGGGTCGTCTCGTCTGATCTGAGGTCGACATTTTTGTTAAAAAAAATTTTTGTCGGTTGCAAGTCCGCAACCGGTGGCACTCGATCTCCGCACCGCCCTAGCACTAGGCCAGCGAATTGTTCGCTGCTTAAAAATCCGCCTTTTCGCGCAGGGCAGCGCGTTTCGGAGGTCGTTTTTATCGTCGGCCACCTTCTACTTGAGCCGACCGGGCGACTTCTGCACCCGGAGACGGCCACGTAGGAGAGCGCGGGCGAACTCGTCGCCGCAGACAATCCTTCGGATTTAGTCATCCGACCCTCAGACAGGCGAGGCCCCGGGAGGTACCCGAGGCCGCAATGTGCGTTCGAAAAATCAGTGCTCAATGTGTCCTGCAATTCACACCAAGTCTCGCAGCTGGCTGCGTTCTTCATCGACCCGTGAGCCGAGTGATCCACCGCTCAGAGTTGTTCAATATTTCATTTCAAAAAATTTCAGCCGGACATTGACGTGCGCCTCATGGCGACGCCATCTTGGGAACGCGTTCGCGTCTCCACCCCGTGCCCGGTTGCACCGTCCGCACAAACCTTCGGGTTCCCAATTCCGAATAGCACGGGGCGGTATTGGTGGTGAATGAGGGGCGGCGCCGATCAGCGTCTCTTTAAACCTAGCAGCACCGATCGTCCAGTGCCACCCCCGCATAACAAACTGCCGAACACGGTCTCGCCGTCGGCGGGCACGAGAGTCCCTCGGTGCCCGTGTCGCTTGGCTATGCAGGTACCCCGAACATCCACACTTTGCGTTCTAGCGAGCGTGAAACACTCGCCGCCCGTCTGCAGTCGGGAGCCACCACCGGTTATCACACAACGGGGCCACTCTGCCGTCCATTGCCGGTAGGAAAGAGACCTTCCTTCGCGGGGTGACCGTCCGTCTCCACCGCCGTCAATCTCTCCATCTCCAACTCGAAAGGAGCACGCCGGTCGAAGAAGAGCGGCGGTGCCCAACCCGCCGCCCTCTCACGACATCCTCTAGGGCCGCTCCGATCGCAGGAGTAAGGCAAACTCCCGTCTACGAGCATTAAATATAGCGTTCTAGCGCCATTCCGGCGCCGCCCTCCGGCCTGTTTATTTTGGTCTACGGGCGTCTCTGTTTACGACAGCCCCACAGCCGGGAAGGCATTAATAGTCAGTCCGACAGTCCGTCGGCGGTGCTACCGCTTCGCGGCAACTCCGTTAATGATCCTTCCGCAGGTTCACCTACGGAAACCTTGTTACGACTTTTACTTCCTCTAAATGATCAAGTTTGGTCATCTTTCCGGCACGCCGGCGCAACACGGTGGCCGCTCCGAGCGCCAGTCCGAAGACCTCACTAAATCATTCAATCGGTAGTAGCGACGGGCGGTGTGTACAAAGGGCAGGGACGTAATCAACACGAGCTTATGACTCGTGCTTACTGGGAATTCCTCGTTCAAGGGGAACAATTACAAGCCCCTATCCCCATCACGAAGGAGGTTGATGGGGTTACGCAGTCCTTCCGGACAGCGATGAGCACGCTGATTCCTTCAGTGTAGCGCGCGTGCGGCCCCGGACATCTAAGGGCATCACAGACCTGTTATTGCTCTGTCTCGTGCGGCTAAACGCCGCTTGTCCCTCTAAGAAGACGGACCGACTTCAGTGATCGGTCCCCTATTTAGTAGGCTAGAGTCTCGTTCGTTATCGGAATTAACCAGACAAATCGCTCCACCAACTAAGAACGGCCATGCACCACCACCCACTGAATCAAGAAAGAGCTCTTAATCTGTCAATCCTTCCAGTGTCCGGGCCGGGTAAGTTTTCCCGTGTTGAGTCAAATTAAGCCGCAGGCTCCACTCCTGGTGGTGCCCTTCCGTCAATTCCTTTAAGTTTCAGCTTTGCAACCATACTTCCCCCGGAACCCAAACACTTTGGTTTCCCGGAAGCTGCCCGCCGAGTCAGTTGAGGAACTCAGGCGGATCGCTGGTTGGCATCGTTTATGGTTAGAACTAGGGCGGTATCTGATCGCCTTCGAACCTCTAACTTTCGTTCTTGATTAATGAAAACATTCTTGGCAAATGCTTTCGCAGTAGTTCGTCTTGCGACGGTCCAAGAATTTCACCTCTAGCGTCGCAATACGAATGCCCCCGTCTGTCCCTCTTAATCATTACCTCGTGTTCCGAAAACCAACAAAATAGAACCGAGGTCCTATTCCATTATTCCATGCACCATTATTCTGGCGTTACGCCTGCTTTAAGCACTCTAATTTTTTCAAAGTAAACGTGCCGGTCACCCAAGACACTCGGTGAAGAGAATCAAGGAAAACCGGCGAGATTGTTCAGGCCGGGCAGTAGCCACCGGGCGGTGGACCACCCGTCTGGAACTGAGATCCAACTACGAGCTTTTTAACCGCAACAACTTTAATATACGCTATTGGAGCTGGAATTACCGCGGCTGCTGGCACCAGACTTGCCCTCCAATAGATCCTCGTTAAAGGATTTAGAGTGTACTCATTCCAATTACGAGGCCTCAATAGAGTCCCGTATTGTTATTTTTCGTCACTACCTCCCCGTGCCGGGAGTGGGTAATTTGCGCGCCTGCTGCCTTCCTTGGATGTGGTAGCCGTTTCTCAGGCTCCCTCTCCGGAATCGAACCCTGATTCCCCGTTACCCGTTACGACCATGGTAGGCGCATAACCTACCATCGACAGTTGATAAGGCAGACACTTGAAAGATGCGTCGCCGGTACGAGACCGTGCGATCTGCTCAAAGTTATCCAGAGTCACCAGGAGTTTCGGGCCGAAGCCCGATTGGTCTTGGTCTAATAAAAGCGCTCGTCCCCGAAGGTCGGAGCTCTGCTGCATGTATTAGCTCTAGAATTACCACAGTTATCCAAGTAAAAAGGTACGATCTAAGGAACCATAACTGATTTAATGAGCCATTCGCGGTTTCACCTTGCTTAGGCATGTACTTAGACATGCATGGCTTAATCTTTGAGACAAGCATATGACTACTGGCAGGATCAACCAGGTAGCATTCGCAACAGTCCACGAATGCAATGCGGTCTCGCCGCAGAAAATCATTTCCGACTGCGTCGCAGTCGAGGTGCGCCAAGTCCGGCACACCACGGTACACTCTCGGCATACCGTGTCTTAAATAAGACCTCACAATGAGGAGCAGTTCGCCTCGACCCCGCTCCGCTCTCCAACTCGTGGTGCGGAAGAATGCTTCGACTTCGAAAGAAATCTCGGCGCTCGGGCGCATAGGCAGCAAACTCAATAAATAGAAATTCGAATCCAGAACGCCGCCCGATCAGCACTTCGGCCGAAACAGGCGACTGGATCTGCTGTGTAGACCAACGGGCACTACTTCGCGAACGGAACGAGAGGCATAGAGGAGAGGTGTAACACATGGCAGGGGTTCACAGGTACGCTGCCCTGCATCAAGAGCCGATTAGCCATCGCGGGTATCAGCCCACATATTTTTCGTCATTCGTTTCCATTACTTCTCTTATCGGTCAGTATCTGCTTTATTCGCCCTCGTTTCTGGGGGCTTCTCTCCGAACACCCAGCGATTTTAGGGTGACGAAGACATCGGACCGCCATACACTTCTCAGCGCAGGCGGCCCAAGACCGTCCCTTTTGGGCTCACATTTTCTTTTTCGTTCGTGTTCTGCTTTTAATTTACATGGCGGTACGTGTATCGGAAATTCGTGTAAACGTTCATCACCATTCTTTTTCGGTGATCGCAACGTACGCCGCATTATTCAAGCGACTGGCTAGGTCGCTGGGACGGTCTCTGCTGTACCCTATATTATTCAACATAGAATCGTGCTCTGGGGACGGCTCGCATTTAAGACTCATTGCCGTCGGCAAGCGTCTCTGCTCCCGCTGACACACCATGTTACTGTCATGACCATCCTCCCCTCTCAAATGAGAGGACTGCCTCTCTCATATATACGAGTGCGAAGGTATATAGGTTGCTCCGCCGATACTTCGGAAACGGAGCGACGGCTGACGTGTCGAGTTATCGCCGCAGCCTCCCGACGAATGCATGTACCTTCCGTACCCTTGCTCAAAAAGTACGGTCAAAAAATCGCGAAAAGCGTTTTCATTTCACCCTCCAATTCCTAATTCTTATCTCTGCTCTGCTTGGAAAGTTCAAAAATCAGACACCGATATCACGCTGAAGGCGTACGCACGCCACCTACACCGTGAAGCGGCAGGAGACGGCAGTGCTCACTCCGCCGCCGTCCACTGTCGAGACGAGGGCAATTCTCACTGCAGCTCCATCGTGCAGCGGCAGGCGACGGCAGTGCTCATTGCAGCTCCATCGTGCAGCGGCAAGCGATGGTAGTGCTCACTACGCCGTCGTCCGCTCTGCGGCAGTGCTCACTCTGCCGTCGTCCGCTCGCTTTGCGGCAGTGCTCAATCCGCCGCCGTCCGCTCTGCGGCCGTGCACGCACGCCTTGTTCCGTTCACTGACCCCAGCGGCAGTGCTCTTTACACGTCGCCCAAGCCGTCGGCGCCACTGTCGCCACGTTCCGTTTCATTCAGTAAGGGAACGACCGTTCTGCTTCCAAAGGGCGGCCAACGGGAGCGTCACTGAAGCAAGCGGGCACGCTACACGCGAACTTTGTACTGTCGCCAGAACGCGGTAGCGTCAGCAGCTCCAAGCAACCACTACTCCCTATATATACGGGTGCGAAGGTCTTTAGGTTGCTCAGCCAAAGGCTTTTTTTTAAACTATTCGTCGCAGGCCAATAATTTTAGTCTCATTCGATGCAGAACGTTAACCTCACACATAATTGACTGTTAAATTTTACATTTTAAAAAATGATTTTACATTTTTTATACGAAAAAGACAAGGTTCACAAGCATTTTCAGTGGTTTTTCGTGAATAATTTTTTAATTTCATGGAAATCTTTCGAAACAAAGAGGGGCTTTAATTAAGCTCATTATTCCGCTTCGAACGGAACCAAAATATAAAAGAAAAAATAAGGAGAAATGCGAAATCGACGATTTCCGAGCAGCCTCTAGAACTAACTTTTCCCAAAAATGCACGTTCATTTGACATTCCCGTTCTGCTCAACCGAAGGAGAGAAATTCACGAAACACACGGAATTCAAACCGAATAGTGATTCCCTTCACTAATGACAAGTAGAAAAAAGAGTAACTTTGATAGTTTTTTTGTAATCGGGAGAAAAAACCGGATTTTTCCAGTTTTTCCTTTACCGTTCTAAAATTTCGGGTAATATATCCGTGCAAAAGATATATTTGAACTGTACTCGCCGGTCCGCATCGAATGACACCAAAATTGTTTCCGGGAAATGAAAGGAAAGCCGAAATCAGCGATATCACACCAGCCCTGAGAACTGACGAAACAAATTCTGGAGGCTGCTCGGATAACGGCGTTTACGCAAACCGTACGAGCCAGAATGATGAAACCAACGGCATTCGACGTGCACGGTAAAAGTATTGAAAACGGCTCGCCTTAAACTAAACGAATCGTAATAGTTATTTTGTAATCGGGACGGAAAACCGGATTTTTCCGGTTTTTCCTGAACATTTCTTAAATTTCGGGGGCTATGTGCGTAGAAAAGGTATATTTTTAATGAACAATCCATTCCGCATCGAATGACACCAACATTGTTTCGGGGAAATGAGAGGAAAGCCGAAATCACCGATATCCCCCCAGCCCTGAGAACTGACCGAACAAATTCTGGAGGTTGGTCGGAAAACGGCGTTTACGGAAACCGTACGAGCGAGAACGATAAAACCAACGGCATTCGACGTGAACAGTAAAACTGTGGAAAACTGCTGGCCTTAAACTAAACGAATCGTAATAGTTATTTTGTAATCGGGAGGGAAAACGGATTTTTCCAGTTTTTCCTTTACCGTTCTAAAATTTCGGGGATTATATCCGTACAAAAGATATATTTCAAATGTACTCGTCGGTCCGCATCGAATGACACCAAAATTGTTTCCGGGAAATGAAAGGAAAGCCGAAATCAGCGATATCACACCAGCCCTGAGAACTGACGAAACAAATTCTGGAGGCTGCTCGGATAACGGCGTTTACGCAAACCGTACGAGCCAGAATGATGAAACCAACGGCATTCGACGTGCACGGTAAAAGTGTTGAAAACGGCTCGCCTTAAACGAAACGAATCGTAATAGTTATTTTGTAATCTGGACGGAAAACCGGATTTTTCCGGTTTTTCCTGAACATTTCTTAAATTTCGGGGGCTATGTGCGTAGAAAAGGTATATTTTTAATGAACAATCCATTCCGCATCGAATGACACCAAAATTGTTTCGGGGAAATGAGAGGAAAGCCGAAATCACCGATATCCCCCCAGCCCTGAGAACTGACCGAACAAATTCTGGAGGTTGGTCGGAAAACGGCGTTTACGGAAACCGTACGAGCGAGAACGATAAAACCAACGGCATTCGCCGTGAACTGTAAAACTGTGGAAAACTGCTGGCCTTAAACGAAACAAATCGTAATAGTTATTTTGTAATCGGGAGGGAAAACCGGATTTTTCCAGTTTTTCCTTTACCGTTCTAAAATTTCGGGGAATATATCCGTACAAAAGATATATTTCAACTGTACTCGTCGGTCCGCATCGAATGACACCAAAATTGTTTCCGGGAAATGAAAGGAAAGCCGAAATCAGCGATATCACACCAGCCCTGAGAACTGACGAAACAAATTCTGGAGGCTGCTCGGATAACGGCGTTTACGCACACCGTACGAGCCAGACGGATGAAACCAACGGCATTCGACGTGCACGGTAAAAGTATTGAAAACGGCTCGCCTTAAACGAAACGAATCGTAATAGTTATTTTGTAATCGGGACGGAAAACCGGATTTTTCCGGTTTTTCCTGAACATTTCTTA
>NW_028328355.1:0-60944 GCF_048544385.1 Mastigoproctus giganteus
TTTTTAATTACAAGGATTTCGATAAAATAGAAGTGTTTCCCAGTATACCTGCGTGAATCAAGTATATCTACCAGATTTTGTAAAGAAATAACGGAAATTAAGTGAGTTTTTCCCAGAACAATTCACCCCTATGCTTTACTATGGGAATCCTCCCTATGCTTTACTATGGGAATGTAATAGCATGTCGATTCACTTATTTCATATGAAGGATTTCTACAAAAACCAAGTGTTTCCCACTATATCTACGTGAATGAAATTAACTGGACCCTTTTTTTAAAGAAACACCTGGAATTAAATAAGTTTTTCCAGAAAAATTCACCCCTATGCTTTACTATGGGAATATGACCACATATGGAATATCGTTTTTAATTAAAAGGATTTCGATAAAATAGAAGTGTTTCCCAGTATATCTGCGTGAATCAAGTTAATCTGCCAGATTTTGTAAAGAAATAACGGAAATTAAGTGAGTTTTTTCCAGAAAAATTCACCCCTATGCATTACTATGGGAATGTGACCATGTGGAATATCGTTTTTAATTTCAAGGATTTCGATAAAATAGAAGTGTTTTCCAGTATATCTGCGTGAATGAAGTAAATCTACCAGATTTTGTAAAGAAATAACGGAAATTAAGTGAGTTTTTCCCAGAACAATTCACCCCTATGCTTTACTATGGGAATCCTCCCTATGCTTTACTATGGGAAAGTAATAGCATGTCGATTCACTTATTTCATATGAAGGATTTCTATAAAAACCAAGTGTTTCCCACTATATCTACGTGAATGAAGTTAACTGGACCCTTACTTTAAAGAAAGACCCGAAATTAAATTAGTTTTTTCCAGAAAAATTCACCCCTATGCTTTACTATGGGAATATGACCCCATATGGAATAACTTTTTTAATTTCAAGGATTTCGATAAAACCCAAGTGTTTTCTATTAATTCTTGGTTAGATACGTTAACTGGCTAATTTTTGTAGAGAAATATTGGAAATTAAGTGAGTTGTTGAAGAATGAATTTTCCTCAATGCTTTCCTATGGGACACAAATCGACTTCAGAAAAAGTGTAGAATTTTCTGCATTTTAGAACGAAAATCTTTGATTTTGCCAGTTTTGACACTAATCTCATCTTGAATAATACTCATGGATTTCGATTATAAAACTAATTAAACGTGTAATATAGCTTATTTATAGGTATATTAACATATTATCATCAAGTTTTCAGCAAAATTAAGTTTAATTAAAAAATTGATTTCCCATTGCTCCTATGGGAATCCTCCCTATGCTTTACTATGGGAATGAAAGTGCATGTCGATTCACTTATTTCATATGAAGCATTTCTATAAAAACCAAGTGTTTCCAACTATATCTACGTGAATGAAGTTAACTGGACCCTTTTTTTAAAGAAACACCTGGAATTAAATAAGTTTTTCCAGAAAAATTCACCCCTATGCTTTACTATGGGAATATGACCACATATGGAATATCGTTTTTAATTACAAGGATTTCGATAAAATAGAAGTGTTTCCCAGTATATCTGCGTGAATCAAGTTAATCTGCCAGATTTTGTAAAGAAATAACGGAAATTAAGTGAGTTTTTTCCAGAAAAATTCACCCCTATGCATTACTATGGGAATGTGACCATGTGGAATATCGTTTTTAATTTCAAGGATTTCGATAAAATAGAAGTGTTTTCCAGTATATCTGCGTGAATCAAGTAAACCTACCAGATTTTGTAAAGAAATAACGGAAATTAAGTGAGTTTTTCCCAGAACAATTCACCCCTATGCTTTACTATGGGAATCCTCCCTATGCTTTACTATGGGAAAGTAATAGCATGTCGATTCACTTATTTCATATGAAGGATTTCTATAAAAACCAAGTGTTTCCCACTATATCTACGTGAATGAAGTTAACTGGACCCTTTTTTTAAAGAAACGAACGGAATTAAATAAGTTTTTCCAGAAAAATTCACCCCTATGCTTTACTATGGGAATATGACCACATATGGAATATCGTTTTTAATTACAAGGATTTCGATAAAATAGAAGTGTTTCCCAGTATACCTGCGTGAATCAAGTATATCTACCAGAGTTTGTAAAGAAATAACGGAAATTAAGTGAGTTTTTCCCAGAACAATTCACCCCTATGCTTTACTATGGGAATCCTCCCTATGCTTTACTATGGGAAAGTAATAGCATGTCGATTCACTTATTTCATATGAAGGATTTCTATAAAAACCAAGTGTTTCCCACTATATCTACGTGAATGAAGTTAACTGGACCCTTACTTTAAAGAAAGACCCGAAATTAAATTAGTTTTTTCCAGAAAAATTCACCCCTATGCTTTACTATGGGAATATGACCCCATATGGAATAACTTTTTTAATTTCAAGGATTTCGATAAAAACCAAGTGTTTTCTATTAATTCTTGGTTAGATACGTTAACTGGCTAATTTTTGTAGAGAAATATTGGAAATTAAGTGAGTTGTTGAAGAATGAATTTTCCTCAATGCTTTCCTATGGGACACAAATCGACTTCAGAAAAAGTGTAGAATTTTCTGCATTTTAGAACGAAAATCTTTGATTTTGCCAGTTTTGACACTAATCTCATCTTGAATAATACTCATGGATTTCGATTATAAAACTAATTAAACGTGTAATATAGCTTATTTATAGGTATATTAACATATTATCATCAAGTTTTCAGCAAAATTAAGTTTAATTAAAAAATTGATTTCCCATTGCTCCTATGGGAATCCTCCCTATGCTTTACTATGGGAATGAAAGTGCATGTCGATTCACTTATTTCATATGAAGCATTTCTATAAAAACCAAGTGTTTCCAACTATATCTACGTGAATGAAGTTAACTGGACCCTTTTTTTAAAGAAACACCTGGAATTAAATAAGTTTTTCCAGAAAAATTCACCCCTATGCTTTACTATGGGAATATGACCACATATGGAATATCGTTTTTAATTACAAGGATTTCGATAAAATAGAAGTGTTTCCCAGTATATCTGCGTGAATCAAGTTAATCTGCCAGATTTTGTAAAGAAATAACGGAAATTAAGTGAGTTTTTTCCAGAAAAATTCACCCCTATGCATTACTATGGGAATGTGACCATGTGGAATATCGTTTTTAATTTCAAGGATTTCGATAAAATAGAAGTGTTTTCCAGTATATCTGCGTGAATCAAGTAAACCTACCAGATTTTGTAAAGAAATAACGGAAATTAAGTGAGTTTTTCCCAGAACAATTCACCCCTATGCTTTACTATGGGAATCCTCCCTATGCTTTACTATGGGAAAGTAATAGCATGTCGATTCACTTATTTCATATGAAGGATTTCTATAAAAACCAAGTGTTTCCCACTATATCTACGTGAATGAAGTTAACTGGACCCTTTTTTTAAAGAAACGAACGGAATTAAATAAGTTTTTCCAGAAAAATTCACCCCTATGCTTTACTATGGGAATATGACCACATATGGAATATCGTTTTTAATTACAAGGATTTCGATAAAATAGAAGTGTTTCCCAGTATACCTGCGTGAATCAAGTATATCTACCAGAGTTTGTAAAGAAATAACGGAAATTAAGTGAGTTTTTCCCAGAACAATTCACCCCTATGCTTTACTATGGGAATCCTCCCTATGCTTTACTATGGGAAAGTAATAGCATGTCGATTCACTTATTTCATATGAAGGATTTCTACAAAAACCAAGTGTTTCCCACTATATCTACGTGAATGAAGTTAACTGGACCCTTACTTTAAAGAAAGACCCGAAATTAAATTAGTTTTTTCCAGAAAAATTCACCCCTATGCTTTACTATGGGAATATGACCCCATATGGAATAACTTTTTTAATTTCAAGGATTTCGATAAAAACCAAGTGTTTTCTATTAATTCTTGGTTAGATACGTTAACTGGCTAATTTTTGTAGAGAAATATTGGAAATTAAGTGAGTTGTTGAAGAATGAATTTTCCTCAATGCTTTCCTATGGGACACAAATCGACTTCAGAAAAAGTGTAGAATTTTCTGCATTTTAGAACGAAAATCTTTGATTTTGCCAGTTTTGACACTAATCTCATCTTCAATAATACTCATGGATTTCGATTATAAAACTAATTAAACGTGTAATATAGCTTATTTATAGGTATATTAACATATTATCATCAAGTTTTCAGCAAAATTAAGTTTAATTAAAAAATTGATTTCCCATTGCTCCTATGGGAATCCTCCCTATGCTTTACTATGGGAATGAAAGTGCATGTCGATTCACTTATTTCATATGAAGCATTTCTATAAAAACCAAGTGTTTCCAACTATATCTACGTGAATGAAGTTAACTGGACCCTTTTTTTAAAGAAACACCTGGAATTAAATAAGTTTTTCCAGAAAAATTCACCCCTATGCTTTACTATGGGAATATGACCACATATGGAATATCGTTTTTAATTACAAGGATTTCGATAAAATAGAAGTGTTTCCCAGTATATCTGCGTGAATCAAGTTAATCTGCCAGATTTTGTAAAGAAATAACGGAAATTAAGTGAGTTTTTTCCAGAAAAATTCACCCCTATGCATTACTATGGGAATGTGACCATGTGGAATATCGTTTTTAATTTCAAGGATTTCGATAAAATAGAAGTGTTTTCCTGTATATCTGCGTGAATGAAGTAAATCTACCAGATTTTGTAAAGAAATAACGGAAATTAAGTGAGTTTTTCCCAGAACAATTCACCCCTATGCTTTACTATGGGAATCCTCCCTATGCTTTACTATGGGAAAGTAATAGCATGTCGATTCACTTATTTCATATGAAGGATTTCTATAAAAACCAAGTGTTTCCCACTATATCTACGTGAATGAAGTTAACTGGACCCTTACTTTAAAGAAAGACCCGAAATTAAATTAGTTTTTTCCAGAAAAATTCACCCCTATGCTTTACTATGGGAATATGACCCCATATGGAATAACTTTTTTAATTTCAAGGATTTCGATAAAAACCAAGTGTTTTCTATTAATTCTTGGTTAGATACGTTAACTGGCTAATTTTTGTAGAGAAATATTGGAAATTAAGTGAGTTGTTGAAGAATGAATTTTCCTCAATGCTTTCCTATGGGACACAAATCGACTTCAGAAAAAGTGTAGAATTTTCTGCATTTTAGAACGAAAATCTTTGATTTTGCCAGTTTTGACACTAATCTCATCTTGAATAATACTCATGGATTTCGATTATAAAACTAATTAAACGTGTAATATAGCTTATTTATAGGTATATTAACATATTATCATCAAGTTTTCAGCAAAATTAAGTTTAATTAAAAAATTGATTTCCCATTGCTCCTATGGGAATCCTCCCTATGCTTTACTATGGGAATGAAAGTGCATGTCGATTCACTTATTTCATATGAAGCATTTCTATAAAAACCAAGTGTTTCCAACTATATCTACGTGAATGAAGTTAACTGGACCCTTTTTTTAAAGAAACACCTGGAATTAAATAAGTTTTTCCAGAAAAATTCACCCCTATGCTTTACTATGGGAATATGACCACATATGGAATATCGTTTTTAATTACAAGGATTTCGATAAAATAGAAGTGTTTCCCAGTATATCTGCGTGAATCAAGTTAATCTGCCAGATTTTGTAAAGAAATAACGGAAATTAAGTGAGTTTTTTCCAGAAAAATTCACCCCTATGCATTACTATGGGAATGTGACCATGTGGAATATCGTTTTTAATTTCAAGGATTTCGATAAAATAGAAGTGTTTTCCAGTATATCTGCGTGAATCAAGTAAACCTACCAGATTTTGTAAAGAAATAACGGAAATTAAGTGAGTTTTTCCAGAACAATTCACCCCTATGCTTTACTATGGGAATCCTCCCTATGCTTTACTATGGGAAAGTAATAGCATGTCGATTCACTTATTTCATATGAAGGATTTCTATAAAAACCAAGTGTTTCCCACTATATCTACGTGAATGAAGTTAACTGGACCCTTTTTTTAAAGAAACGAACGGAATTAAATAAGTTTTTCCAGAAAAATTCACCCCTATGCTTTACTATGGGAATATGACCACATATGGAATATCGTTTTTAATTACAAGGATTTCGATAAAATAGAAGTGTTTCCCAGTATACCTGCGTGAATCAAGTATATCTACCAGAGTTTGTAAAGAAATAACGGAAATTAAGTGAGTTTTTCCCAGAACAATTCACCCCTATGCTTTACTATGGGAATCCTCCCTATGCTTTACTATGGGAAAGTAATAGCATGTCGATTCACTTATTTCATATGAAGGATTTCTACAAAAACCAAGTGTTTCCCACTATATCTACGTGAATGAAGTTAACTGGACCCTTACTTTAAAGAAAGACCCGAAATTAAATTAGTTTTTTCCAGAAAAATTCACCCCTATGCTTTACTATGGGAATATGACCCCATATGGAATACCTTTTTTAATTTCAAGGATTTCGATAAAAACCAAGTGTTTTCTATTAATTCTTGGTTAGATACGTTAACTGGCTAATTTTTGTAGAGAAATATTGGAAATTAAGTGAGTTGTTGAAGAATGAATTTTCCTCAATGCTTTCCTATGGGACACAAATCGACTTCAGAAAAAGTGTAGAATTTTCTGCATTTTAGAACGAAAATCTTTGATTTTGCCAGTTTTGACACTAATCTCATCTTGAATAATACTCATGGATTTCGATTATAAAACTAATTAAACGTGTAATATAGCTTATTTATAGGTATATTAACATATTATCATCAGGTTTTCAGCAAAATTAAGTTTAATTAAAAAATTGATTTCCCATTGCTCCTATGGGAATCCTCCCTATGCTTTACTATGGGAATGAAAGTGCATGTCGATTCACTTATTTCATATGAAGCATTTCTATAAAAACCAAGTGTTTCCAACTATATCTACGTGAATGAAGTTAACTGGACCCTTTTTTTAAAGAAACACCTGGAATTAAATAAGTTTTTCCAGAAAAATTCACCCCTATGCTTTACTATGGGAATATGACCACATATGGAATATCGTTTTTAATTACAAGGATTTCGATAAAATAGAAGTGTTTCCCAGTATATCTGCGTGAATCAAGTTAATCTGCCAGATTTTGTAAAGAAATAACGGAAATTAAGTGAGTTTTTTCCAGAAAAATTCACCCCTATGCATTACTATGGGAATGTGACCATGTGGAATATCGTTTTTAATTTCAAGGATTTCGATAAAATAGAAGTGTTTTCCAGTATATCTGCGTGAATCAAGTAAACCTACCAGATTTTGTAAAGAAATAACGGAAATTAAGTGAGTTTTTCCCAGAACAATTCACCCCTATGCTTTACTATGGGAATCCTCCCTATGCTTTACTATGGGAAAGTAATAGCATGTCGATTCACTTATTTCATATGAAGGATTTCTATAAAAACCAAGTGTTTCCCACTATATCTACGTGAATGAAGTTAACTGGACCCTTTTTTAAAGAAACGAACGGAATTAAATAAGTTTTTCCAGAAAAATTCACCCCTATGCTTTACTATGGGAATATGACCACATATGGAATATCGTTTTTAATTACAAGGATTTCGATAAAATAGAAGTGTTTCCCAGTATACCTGCGTGAATCAAGTATATCTACCAGAGTTTGTAAAGAAATAACGGAAATTAAGTGAGTTTTTCCCAGAACAATTCACCCCTATGCTTTACTATGGGAATCCTCCCTATGCTTTACTATGGGAAAGTAATAGCATGTCGATTCACTTATTTCATATGAAGGATTTCTACAAAAACCAAGTGTTTCCCACTATATCTACGTGAATGAAGTTAACTGGACCCTTACTTTAAAGAAAGACCCGAAATTAAATTAGTTTTTTCCAGAAAAATTCACCCCTATGCTTTACTATGGGAATATGACCCCATATGGAATAACTTTTTTAATTTCAAGGATTTCGATAAAAACCAAGTGTTTTCTATTAATTCTTGGTTTGATACGTTAACTGGCTAATTTTTGTAGAGAAATATTGGAAATTAAGTGAGTTGTTGAAGAATGAATTTTCCTCAATGCTTTCCTATGGGACACAAATCGACTTCAGAAAAAGTGTAGAATTTTCTGCATTTTAGAACGAAAATCTTTGATTTTGCCAGTTTTGACACTAATCTCATCTTGAATAATACTCATGGATTTCGATTATAAAACTAATTAAACGTGTAATATAGCTTATTTATAGGTATATTAACATATTATCATCAAGTTTTCAGCAAAATTAAGTTTAATTAAAAAATTGATTTCCCATTGCTCCTATGGGAATCCTCCCTATGCTTTACTATGGGAATGAAAGTGCATGTCGATTCACTTATTTCATATGAAGCATTTCTATAAAAACCAAGTGTTTCCAACTATATCTACGTGAATGAAGTTAACTGGACCCTTTTTTTAAAGAAACACCTGGAATTAAATAAGTTTTTCCAGAAAAATTCACCCCTATGCTTTACTATGGGAATATGACCACATATGGAATATCGTTTTTAATTACAAGGATTTCGATAAAATAGAAGTGTTTCCCAGTATACCTGCGTGAATCAAGTATATCTACCAGAGTTTGTAAAGAAATAACGGAAATTAAGTGAGTTTTTCCCAGAACAATTCACCCCTATGCTTTACTATGGGAATCCTCCCTATGCTTTACTATGGGAAAGTAATAGCATGTCGATTCACTTATTTCATATGAAGGATTTCTACAAAAACCAAGTGTTTCCCACTATATCTACGTGAATGAAGTTAACTGGACCCTTACTTTAAAGAAAGACCCGAAATTAAATTAGTTTTTTCCAGAAAAATTCACCCCTATGCTTTACTATGGGAATATGACCCCATATGGAATAACTTTTTTAATTTCAAGGATTTCGATAAAAACCAAGTGTTTTCTATTAATTCTTGGTTAGATACGTTAACTGGCTAATTTTTGTAGAGAAATATTGGAAATTAAGTGAGTTGTTGAAGAATGAATTTTCCTCAATGCTTTCCTATGGGACACAAATCGACTTCAGAAAAAGTGTAGAATTTTCTGCATTTTAGAACGAAAATCTTTGATTTTGCCAGTTTTGACACTAATCTCATCTTGAATAATACTCATGGATTTCGATTATAAAACTAATTAAACGTGTAATATAGCTTATTTATAGGTATATTAACATATTATCATCAAGTTTTCAGCAAAATTAAGTTTAATTAAAAAATTGATTTCCCATTGCTCCTATGGGAATCCTCCCTATGCTTTACTATGGGAATGAAAGTGCATGTCGATTCACTTATTTCATATGAAGCATTTCTATAAAAACCAAGTGTTTCCAACTATATCTACGTGAATGAAGTTAACTGGACCCTTTTTTTAAAGAAACACCTGGAATTAAATAAGTTTTTCCAGAAAAATTCACCCCTATGCTTTACTATGGGAATATGACCACATATGGAATATCGTTTTTAATTACAAGGATTTCGATAAAATAGAAGTGTTTCCCAGTATATCTGCGTGAATCAAGTTAATCTGCCAGATTTTGTAAAGAAATAACGGAAATTAAGTGAGTTTTTTCCAGAAAAATTCACCCCTATGCATTACTATGGGAATGTGACCATGTGGAATATCGTTTTTAATTTCAAGGATTTCGATAAAATAGAAGTGTTTTCCAGTATATCTGCGTGAATGAAGTAAATCTACCAGATTTTGTAAAGAAATAACGGAAATTAAGTGAGTTTTTCCCAGAACAATTCACCCCTATGCTTTACTATGGGAATCCTCCCTATGCTTTACTATGGGAAAGTAATAGCATGTCGATTCACTTATTTCATATGAAGGATTTCTATAAAAACCAAGTGTTTCCCACTATATCTACGTGAATGAAGTTAACTGGACCCTTACTTTAAAGAAAGACCCGAAATTAAATTAGTTTTTTCCAGAAAAATTCACCCCTATGCTTTACTATGGGAATATGACCCCATATGGAATAACTTTTTTAATTTCAAGGATTTCGATAAAAACCAAGTGTTTTCTATTAATTCTTGGTTAGATACGTTAACTGGCTAATTTTTGTAGAGAAATATTGGAAATTAAGTGAGTTGTTGAAGAATGAATTTTCCTCAATGCTTTCCTATGGGACACAAATCGACTTCAGAAAAAGTGTAGAATTTTCTGCATTTTAGAACGAAAATCTTTGATTTTGCCAGTTTTGACACTAATCTCATCTTGAATAATACTCATGGATTTCGATTATAAAACTAATTAAACGTGTAATATAGCTTATTTATAGGTATATTAACATATTATCATCAAGTTTTCAGCAAAATTAAGTTTAATTAAAAAATTGATTTCCCATTGCTCCTATGGGAATCCTCCCTATGCTTTACTATGGGAATGAAAGTGCATGTCGATTCACTTATTTCATATGAAGCATTTCTATAAAAACCAAGTGTTTCCAACTATATCTACGTGAATGAAGTTAACTGGACCCTTTTTTTAAAGAAACACCTGGAATTAAATAAGTTTTTCCAGAAAAATTCACCCCTATGCTTTACTATGGGAATATGACCACATATGGAATATCGTTTTTAATTACAAGGATTTCGATAAAATAGAAGTGTTTCCCAGTATATCTGCGTGAATCAAGTTAATCTGCCAGATTTTGTAAAGAAATAACGGAAATTAAGTGAGTTTTTTCCAGAAAAATTCACCCCTATGCATTACTATGGGAATGTGACCATGTGGAATATCGTTTTTAATTTCAAGGATTTCGATAAAATAGAAGTGTTTTCCAGTATATCTGCGTGAATCAAGTAAACCTACCAGATTTTGTAAAGAAATAACGGAAATTAAGTGAGTTTTTCCCAGAACAATTCACCCCTATGCTTTACTATGGGAATCCTCCCTATGCTTTACTATGGGAAAGTAATAGCATGTCGATTCACTTATTTCATATGAAGGATTTCTATAAAAACCAAGTGTTTCCCACTATATCTACGTGAATGAAGTTAACTGGACCCTTTTTTTAAAGAAACGAACGGAATTAAATAAGTTTTTCCAGAAAAATTCACCCCTATGCTTTACTATGGGAATATGACCACATATGGAATATCGTTTTTAATTACAAGGATTTCGATAAAATAGAAGTGTTTCCCAGTATACCTGCGTGAATCAAGTATATCTACCAGAGTTTGTAAAGAAATAACGGAAATTAAGTGAGTTTTTCCCAGAACAATTCACCCCTATGCTTTACTATGGGAATCCTCCCTATGCTTTACTATGGGAAAGTAATAGCATGTCGATTCACTTATTTCATATGAAGGATTTCTACAAAAACCAAGTGTTTCCCACTATATCTACGTGAATGAAGTTAACTGGACCCTTACTTTAAAGAAAGACCCGAAATTAAATTAGTTTTTTCCAGAAAAATTCACCCCTATGCTTTACTATGGGAATATGACCCCATATGGAATAACTTTTTTAATTTCAAGGATTTCGATAAAAACCAAGTGTTTTCTATTAATTCTTGGTTAGATACGTTAACTGGCTAATTTTTGTAGAGAAATATTGGAAATTAAGTGAGTTGTTGAAGAATGAATTTTCCTCAATGCTTTCCTATGGGACACAAATCGACTTCAGAAAAAGTGTAGAATTTTCTGCATTTTAGAACGAAAATCTTTGATTTTGCCAGTTTTGACACTAATCTCATCTTGAATAATACTCATGGATTTCGATTATAAAACTAATTAAACGTGTAATATAGCTTATTTATAGGTATATTAACATATTATCATCAAGTTTTCAGCAAAATTAAGTTTAATTAAAAAATTGATTTCCCATTGCTCCTATGGGAATCCTCCCTATGCTTTACTATGGGAATGAAAGTGCATGTCGATTCACTTATTTCATATGAAGCATTTCTATAAAAACCAAGTGTTTCCAACTATATCTACGTGAATGAAGTTAACTGGACCCTTTTTTTAAAGAAACACCTGGAATTAAATAAGTTTTTCCAGAAAAATTCACCCCTATGCTTTACTATGGGAATATGACCACATATGGAATATCGTTTTTAATTGCAAGGATTTCGATAAAATAGAAGTGTTTCCCAGTATATCTGCGTGAATCAAGTTAATCTGCCAGATTTTGTAAAGAAATAACGGAAATTAAGTGAGTTTTTTCCAGAAAAATTCACCCCTATGCATTACTATGGGAATGTGACCATGTGGAATATCGTTTTTAATTTCAAGGATTTCGATAAAATAGGAGTGTTTTCCAGTATATCTGCGTGAATGAAGTAAATCTACCAGATTTTGTAAAGAAATAACGGAAATTAAGTGAGTTTTTCCCAGAACAATTCACCCCTATGCTTTACTATGGGAATCCTCCCTATGCTTTACTATGGGAAAGTAATAGCATGTCGATTCACTTATTTCATATGAAGGATTTCTATAAAAACAAGTGTTTCCCACTATATCTACGTGAATGAAGTTAACTGGACCCTTTTTTTAAAGAAACGAACGGAATTAAATAAGTTTTTCCAGAAAAATTCACCCCTATGCTTTACTATGGGAATATGACCACATATGGAATATCGTTTTTAATTACAAGGATTTCGATAAAATAGAAGTGTTTCCCATTATACCTGCGTGAATCAAGTATATCTACCAGATTTTGTAAAGAAATAACGGAAATTAAGTGAGTTTTTCCCAGAACAATTCACCCCTATGCTTTACTATGGGAATCCTCCCTATGCTTTACTATGGGAATGTAATAGCATGTCGATTCACTTATTTCATATGAAGGATTTCTACAAAAACCAAGTGTTTCCCACTATATCTACGTGAATGAAATTAACTGGACCCTTTTTTTAAAGAAACACCTGGAATTAAATAAGTTTTTCCAGAAAAATTCACCCCTATGCTTTACTATGGGAATATGACCACATATGGAATATCGTTTTTAATTAAAAGGATTTCGATAAAATAGAAGTGTTTCCCAGTATATCTGTGTGAATCAAGTTAATCTGCCAGATTTTGTAAAGAAATAACGGAAATTAAGTGAGTTTTTTCCAGAAAAATTCACCCCTATGCATTACTATGGGAATGTGACCATGTGGAATATCGTTTTTAATTTCAAGGATTTCGATAAAATAGAAGTGTTTTCCAGTATATCTGCGTGAATGAAGTAAATCTACCAGATTTTGTAAAGAAATAACGGAAATTAAGTGAGTTTTTCCCAGAACAATTCACCCCTATGCTTTACTATGGGAATCCTCCCTATGCTTTACTATGGGAAAGTAATAGCATGTCGATTCACTTATTTCATATGAAGGATTTCTATAAAAACCAAGTGTTTCCCACTATATCTACGTGAATGAAGTTAACTGGACCCTTTTTTTAAAGAAACGAACGGAATTAAATAAGTTTTTCCAGAAAAATTCACCCCTATGCTTTACTATGGGAATATGACCACATATGGAATATCGTTTTTAATTACAATGATTTCGATAAAATAGAAGTGTTTCCCAGTATACCTGCGTGAATCAAGAATATCTACCAGATTTTGTAAAGAAATAACGGAAATTAAGTGAGTTTTTCCCAGAACAATTCACCCCTATGCTTTACTATGGGAATCCTCCCTATGCTTTACTATGGGAATGTAATAGCATGTCGATTCACTTATTTCATATGAAGGATTTCTACAAAAACCAAGTGTTTCCCACTATATCTACGTGAATGAAGTTAACTGGACCCTTACTTTAAAGAAAGACCCGAAATTAAATTAGTTTTTTCCAGAAAAATTCACCCCTATGCTTTAACTATGGGAATATGACCCCATATGGAATAACTTTTTAATTTCAAGGATTTCGATAAAAACCAAGTGTTTTCTATTAATTCTTGGTTAGATACGTTAACTGGCTAATTTTTGTAGAGAAATATTGGAAATTAAGTGAGTTGTTGAAGAATGAATTTTCCTCAATGCTTTCCTATGGGACACAAATCGACTTCAGAAAAAGTGTAGAATTTTCTACATTTTAGAATGAAAATCTTTGATTTTGCCAGTTTTGACACTAATCTCATCTTGAATAATACTCATGGATTTCGATTATAAAACTAATTAAACGTGTAATATAGCTTATTTATAGGTATATTAACATATTATCATCACGTTTTCAGCAAAATTAAGTTTAATTAAAAAATTGATTTCCCATTGCTCCTATGGGAATCCTCCCTATGCTTTACTATGGGAATGAAAGTGCATGTCGATTCACTTATTTCATATGAAGCATTTCTATAAAAACCAAGTGTTTCCAACTATATCTACTTGAATGAAGTTAACTGGACCCTTTTTTTAAAGAAACACCTGGAATTAAATAAGTTTTTCCAGAAAAATTCACCCCTATGCTTTACTATGGGAATATGACCACATATGGAATATCGTTTTTAATTACAAGGATTTCGATAAAATAGAAGTGTTTCCCAGTATATCTGCGTGAATCAAGTTAATCTGCCAGATTTTGTAAAGAAATAACGGAAATTAAGTGAGTTTTTTCCAGAAAAATTCACCCCTATGCATTACTATGGGAATGTGACCATGTGGAATATCGTTTTTAATTTCAAGGATTTCGATAAAATAGAAGTGTTTTCCAGTATATCTGCGTGAATGAAGTAAATCTACCAGATTCTGTAAAGAAATAACGGAAATTAAGTGAGTTTTTCCCAGAACAATTCACCCCTATGCTTTACTATGGGAATCCTCCCTATGCTTTACTATGGGAAAGTAATAGCATGTCGATTCACTTATTTCATATGAAGGATTTCTATAAAAACCAAGTGTTTCCCACTATATCTACGTGAATGAAGTTAACTGGACCCTTTTTTTAAAGAAACGAACGGAATTAAATAAGTTTTTCCAGAAAAATTCACCCCTATGCTTTACTATGGGAATATGACCACATATGGAATATCGTTTTTAATTACAAGGATTTCGATAAAATAGAAGTGTTTCCCAGTATACCTGCGTGAATCAAGTATATCTACCAGATATTGTAAAGAAATAACGGAAATTAAGTGAGTTTTTCCCAGAACAATTCACCCCTATGCTTTACTATGGGAATCCTCCCTATGCTTTACTATGGGAAAGTAATAGCATGTCGATTCACTTATTTCATATGAAGGATTTCTATAAAAACCAAGTGTTTCCCACTATATCTACGTGAATGAAGTTAACTGGACCCTTTTTTTAAAGAAACGAACGGAATTAAATAAGTTTTTCCAGAAAAATTCACCCCTATGCATTACTATGGGAATGTGACCATGTGGAATATCGTTTTTAATTTCAAGGATTTCGATAAAATAGAAGTGTTTTCCAGTATATCTGCGTGAATGAAGTAAATCTACCAGATTTTGTAAAGAAATAACGGAAATTAAGTGAGTTTTTCCCAGAACAATTCACCCCTATGCTTTACTATGGGAATCCTCCCTATGCTTTACTATGGGAATGTAATAGCATGTCGATTCACTTATTTCATATGAAGGATTTCTACAAAAACCAAGTGTTTCCCACTATATCTACGTGAATGAAATTAACTGGACCCTTTTTTTAAAGAAACACCTGGAATTAAATAAGTTTTTCCAGAAAAATTCACCCCTATGCTTTACTATGGGAATATGACCACATATGGAATATCGTTTTTAATTAAAAGGATTTCGATAAAATAGAAGTGTTTCCCAGTATATCTGCGTGAATCAAGTTAATCTGCCAGATTTTGTAAAGAAATAACGGAAATTAAGTGAGTTTTTTCCAGAAAAATTCACCCCTATGCATTACTATGGGAATGTGACCATGTGGAATATCGTTTTTAATTTCAAGGATTTCGATAAAATAGAAGTGTTTTCCAGTATATCTGCGTGAATGAAGTAAATCTACCAGATTTTGTAAAGAAATAACGGAAATTAAGTGAGTTTTTCCCAGAACAATTCACCCCTATGCTTTACTATGGGAATCCTCCCTATGCTTTACTATGGGAAAGTAATAGCATGTCGATTCACTTATTTCATATGAAGGATTTCTATAAAAACCAAGTGTTTCCCACTATATCTACGTGAATGAAGTTAACTGGACCCTTACTTTAAAGAAAGACCCGAAATTAAATTAGTTTTTTCCAGAAAAATTCACCCCTATGCTTTACTATGGGAATATGACCCCATATGGAATAACTTTTTTAATTTCAAGGATTTCGATAAAAACCAAGTGTTTTCTATTAATTCTTGGTTAGATACGTTAACTGGCTAATTTTTGTAGAGAAATATTGGAAATTAAGTGAGTTGTTGAAGAATGAATTTTCCTCAATGCTTTCCTATGGGACACAAATCGACTTCAGAAAAAGTGTAGAATTTTCTGCATTTTAGAACGAAAATCTTTGATTTTGCCAGTTTTGACACTAATCTCATCTTGAATAATACTCATGGATTTCGATTATAAAACTAATTAAACGTGTAATATAGCTTATTTATAGGTATATTAACATATTATCATCAAGTTTTCAGCAAAATTAAGTTTAATTAAAAAATTGATTTCCCATTGCTCCTATGGGAATCCTCCCTATGCTTTACTATGGGAATGAAAGTGCATGTCGATTCACTTATTTCATATGAAGCATTTCTATAAAAACCAAGTGTTTCCAACTATATCTACGTGAATGAAGCTAACTGGACCCTTTTTTTAAAGAAACACCTGGAATTAAATAAGTTTTTCCAGAAAAATTCACCCCTATGCTTTACTATGGGAATATGACCACATATGGAATATCGTTTTTAATTACAAGGATTTCGATAAAATAGAAGTGTTTCCCAGTATATCCGCGTGAATCAAGTTAATCTGCCAGATTTTGTAAAGAAATAACGGAAATTAAGTGAGTTTTTTCCAGAAAAATTCACCCCTATGCATTACTATGGGAATGTGACCATGTGGAATATCGTTTTTAATTTCAAGGATTTCGATAAAATAGAAGTGTTTTCCAGTATATCTGCGTGAATCAAGTAAACCTACCAGATTTTGTAAAGAAATAACGGAAATTAAGTGAGTTTTTCCCAGAACAATTCACCCCTATGCTTTACTATGGGAATCCTCCCTATGCTTTACTATGGGAAAGTAATAGCATGTCGATTCACTTATTTCATATGAAGGATTTCTATAAAAACCAAGTGTTTCCCACTATATCTACGTGAATGAAGTTAACTGGACCCTTTTTTTAAAGAAACGAACGGAATTAAATAAGTTTTTCCAGAAAAATTCACCCCTATGCTTTACTATGGGAATATGACCACATATGGAATATCGTTTTTAATTACAAGGATTTCGATAAAATAGAAGTGTTTCCCAGTATACCTGCGTGAATCAAGTATATCTACCAGAGTTTGTAAAGAAATAACGGAAATTAAGTGAGTTTTTCCCAGAACAATTCACCCCTATGCTTTACTATGGGAATCCTCCCTATGCTTTACTATGGGAAAGTAATAGCATGTCGATTCACTTATTTCATATGAAGGATTTCTACAAAAACCAAGTGTTTCCCACTATATCTACGTGAATGAAGTTAACTGGACCCTTACTTTAAAGAAAGACCCGAAATTAAATTAGTTTTTTCCAGAAAAATTCACCCCTATGCTTTACTATGGGAATATGACCCCATATGGAATACCTTTTTTAATTTCAAGGATTTCGATAAAAACCAAGTGTTTTCTATTAATTCTTGGTTAGATACGTTAACTGGCTAATTTTTGTAGAGAAATATTGGAAATTAAGTGAGTTGTTGAAGAATGAATTTTCCTCAATGCTTTCCTATGGGACACAAATCGACTTCAGAAAAAGTGTAGAATTTTCTGCATTTTAGAACGAAAATCTTTGATTTTGCCAGTTTTGACACTAATCTCATCTTGAATAATACTCATGGATTTCGATTATAAAACTAATTAAACGTGTAATATAGCTTATTTATAGGTATATTAACATATTATCATCAAGTTTTCAGCAAAATTAAGTTTAATTAAAAAATTGATTTCCCATTGCTCCTATGGGAATCCTCCCTATGCTTTACTATGGGAATGAAAGTGCATGTCGATTCACTTATTTCATATGAAGCATTTCTATAAAAACCAAGTGTTTCCAACTATATCTACGTGAATGAAGTTAACTGGACCCTTTTTTTAAAGAAACACCTGGAATTAAATAAGTTTTTCCAGAAAAATTCACCCCTATGCTTTACTATGGGAATATGACCACATATGGAATATCGTTTTTAATTACAAGGATTTCGATAAAATAGAAGTGTTTCCCAGTATATCTGCGTGAATCAAGTTAATCTGCCAGATTTTGTAAAGAAATAACGGAAATTAAGTGAGTTTTTTCCAGAAAAATTCACCCCTATGCATTACTATGGGAATGTGACCATGTGGAATATCGTTTTTAATTTCAAGGATTTCGATAAAATAGAAGTGTTTTCCAGTATATCTGCGTGAATCAAGTAAACCTACCAGATTTTGTAAAGAAATAACGGAAATTAAGTGAGTTTTTCCCAGAACAATTCACCCCTATGCTTTACTATGGGAATCCTCCCTATGCTTTACTATGGGAAAGTAATAGCATGTCGATTCACTTATTTCATATGAAGGATTTCTATAAAAACCAAGTGTTTCCCACTATATCTACGTGAATGAAGTTAACTGGACCCTTTTTTTAAAGAAACGAACGGAATTAAATAAGTTTTTCCAGAAAAATTCACCCCTATGCTTTACTATGGGAATATGACCACATATGGAATATCGTTTTTAATTACAAGGATTTCGATAAAATAGAAGTGTTTCCCAGTATACCTGCGTGAATCAAGTATATCTACCAGAGTTTGTAAAGAAATAACGGAAATTAAGTGAGTTTTTCCCAGAACAATTCACCCCTATGCTTTACTATGGGAATCCTCCCTATGCTTTACTATGGGAAAGTAATAGCATGTCGATTCACTTATTTCATATGAAGGATTTCTACAAAAACCAAGTGTTTCCCACTATATCTACGTGAATGAAGTTAACTGGACCCTTACTTTAAAGAAAGACCCGAAATTAAATTAGTTTTTTCCAGAAAAATTCACCCCTATGCTTTACTATGGGAATATGACCCCATATGGAATAACTTTTTTAATTTCAAGGATTTCGATAAAAACCAAGTGTTTTCTATTAATTCTTGGTTAGATACGTTAACTGGCTAATTTTTGTAGAGAAATATTGGAAATTAAGTGAGTTGTTGAAGAATGAATTTTCCTCAATGCTTTCCTATGGGACACAAATCGACTTCAGAAAAAGTGTAGAATTTTCTGCATTTTAGAACGAAAATCTTTGATTTTGCCAGTTTTGACACTAATCTCATCTTGAATAATACTCATGGATTTCGATTATAAAACTAATTAAACGTGTAATATAGCTTATTTATAGGTATATTAACATATTATCATCAAGTTTTCAGCAAAATTAAGTTTAATTAAAAAATTGATTTCCCATTGCTCCTATGGGAATCCTCCCTATGCTTTACTATGGGAATGAAAGTGCATGTCGATTCACTTATTTCATATGAAGCATTTCTATAAAAACCAAGTGTTTCCAACTATATCTACGTGAATGAAGTTAACTGGACCCTTTTTTTAAAGAAACACCTGGAATTAAATAAGTTTTTCCAGAAAAATTCACCCCTATGCTTTACTATGGGAATATGACCACATATGGAATATCGTTTTTAATTACAAGGATTTCGATAAAATAGAAGTGTTTCCCAGTATATCTGCGTGAATGAAGTAAATCTACCAGATTTTGTAAAGAAATAACGGAAATTAAGTGAGTTTTTCCCAGAACAATTCACCCCTATGCTTTACTATGGGAATCCTCCCTATGCTTTACTATGGGAAAGTAATAGCATGTCGATTCACTTATTTCATATGAAGGATTTCTATAAAAACCAAGTGTTTCCCACTATATCTACGTGAATGAAGTTAACTGGACCCTTACTTTAAAGAAAGACCCGAAATTAAATTAGTTTTTTCCAGAAAAATTCACCCCTATGCTTTACTATGGGAATATGACCCCATATGGAATAACTTTTTTAATTTCAAGGATTTCGATAAAAACCAAGTGTTTTCTATTAATTCTTGGTTAGATACGTTAACTGGCTAATTTTTGTAGAGAAATATTGGAAATTAAGTGAGTTGTTGAAGAATGAATTTTCCTCAATGCTTTCCTATGGGACACAAATCGACTTCAGAAAAAGTGTAGAATTTTCTGCATTTTAGAACGAAAATCTTTGATTTTGCCAGTTTTGACACTAATCTCATCTTGAATAATACTCATGGATTTCGATTATAAAACTAATTAAACGTGTAATATAGCTTATTTATAGGTATATTAACATATTATCATCAAGTTTTCAGCAAAATTAAGTTTAATTAAAAAATTGATTTCCCATTGCTCCTATGGGAATCCTCCCTATGCTTTACTATGGGAATGAAAGTGCATGTCGATTCACTTATTTCATATGAAGCATTTCTATAAAAACCAAGTGTTTCCAACTATATCTACGTGAATGAAGTTAACTGGACCCTTTTTTTAAAGAAACACCTGGAATTAAATAAGTTTTTCCAGAAAAATTCACCCCTATGCTTTACTATGGGAATATGACCACATATGGAATATCGTTTTTAATTACAAGGATTTCGATAAAATAGAAGTGTTTCCCAGTATATCTGCGTGAATCAAGTTAATCTGCCAGATTTTGTAAAGAAATAACGGAAATTAAGTGAGTTTTTTCCAGAAAAATTCACCCCTATGCATTACTATGGGAATGTGACCATGTGGAATATCGTTTTTAATTTCAAGGATTTCGATAAAATAGAAGTGTTTTCCAGTATATCTGCGTGAATCAAGTAAACCTACCAGATTTTGTAAAGAAATAACGGAAATTAAGTGAGTTTTTCCCAGAACAATTCACCCCTATGCTTTACTATGGGAATCCTCCCTATGCTTTACTATGGGAAAGTAATAGCATGTCGATTCACTTATTTCATATGAAGGATTTCTATAAAAACCAAGTGTTTCCCACTATATCTACGTGAATGAAGTTAACTGGACCCTTTTTTTAAAGAAACGAACGGAATTAAATAAGTTTTTCCAGAAAAATTCACCCCTATGCTTTACTATGGGAATATGACCACATATGGAATATCGTTTTTAATTACAAGGATTTCGATAAAATAGAAGTGTTTCCCAGTATACCTGCGTGA
Source organism: Mastigoproctus giganteus (assembly GCF_048544385.1). Taxonomy (NCBI): domain Eukaryota; kingdom Metazoa; phylum Arthropoda; class Arachnida; order Uropygi; family Thelyphonidae; genus Mastigoproctus; species Mastigoproctus giganteus. Next base: position 21,357 of record NW_028328355.1, read on the forward strand.
ATCAAGTATATCTACCAGAGTTTGTAAAGAAATAACGGAAATTAAGTGAGTTTTTCCCAGAACAATTCACCCCTATGCTTTACTATGGGAATCCTCCCTATGCTTTACTATGGGAAAGTAATAGCATGTCGATTCACTTATTTCATATGAAGGATTTCTACAAAAACCAAGTGTTTCCCACTATATCTACGTGAATGAAGTTAACTGGACCCTTACTTTAAAGAAAGACCCGAAATTAAATTAGTTTTTTCCAGAAAAATTCACCCCTATGCTTTACTATGGGAATATGACCCCATATGGAATAACTTTTTTAATTTCAAGGATTTCGATAAAAACCAAGTGTTTTCTATTAATTCTTGGTTAGATACGTTAACTGGCTAATTTTTGTAGAGAAATATTGGAAATTAAGTGAGTTGTTGAAGAATGAATTTTCCTCAATGCTTTCCTATGGGACACAAATCGACTTCAGAAAAAGTGTAGAATTTTCTGCATTTTAGAACGAAAATCTTTGATTTTGCCAGTTTTGACACTAATCTCATCTTGAATAATACTCATGGATTTCGATTATAAAACTAATTAAACGTGTAATATAGCTTATTTATAGGTATATTAACATATTATCATCAAGTTTTCAGCAAAATTAAGTTTAATTAAAAAATTGATTTCCCATTGCTCCTATGGGAATCCTCCCTATGCTTTACTATGGGAATGAAAGTGCATGTCGATTCACTTATTTCATATGAAGCATTTCTATAAAAACCAAGTGTTTCCAACTATATCTACGTGAATGAAGTTAACTGGACCCTTTTTTTAAAGAAACACCTGGAATTAAATAAGTTTTTCCAGAAAAATTCACCCCTATGCTTTACTATGGGAATATGACCACATATGGAATATCGTTTTTAATTACAAGGATTTCGATAAAATAGAAGTGTTTCCCAGTATATCTGCGTGAATCAAGTTAATCTGCCAGATTTTGTAAAGAAATAACGGAAATTAAGTGAGTTTTTTCCAGAAAAATTCACCCCTATGCATTACTATGGGAATGTGACCATGTGGAATATCGTTTTTAATTTCAAGGATTTCGATAAAATAGAAGTGTTTTCCAGTATATCTGCGTGAATGAAGTAAATCTACCAGATTTTGTAAAGAAATAACGGAAATTAAGTGAGTTTTTCCCAGAACAATTCACCCCTATGCTTTACTATGGGAATCCTCCCTATGCTTTACTATGGGAAAGTAATAGCATGTCGATTCACTTATTTCATATGAAGGATTTCTATAAAAACCAAGTGTTTCCCACTATATCTACGTGAATGAAGTTAACTGGACCCTTTTTTTAAAGAAACGAACGGAATTAAATAAGTTTTTCCAGAAAAATTCACCCCTATGCTTTACTATGGGAATATGACCACATATGGAATATCGTTTTTAATTACAAGGATTTCGATAAAATAGAAGTGTTTCCCAGTATACCTGCGTGAAACAAGTATATCTACCAGATTTTGTAAAGAAATAACGGAAATTAAGTGAGTTTTTCCCAGAACAATTCACCCCTATGCTTTACTATGGGAATCCTCCCTATGCTTTACTATGGGAATGTAATAGCATGTCGATTCACTTATTTCATATGAAGGATTTCTACAAAAACCAAGTGTTTCCCACTATATCTACGTGAATGAAATTAACTGGACCCTTTTTTTAAAGAAACACCTGGAATTAAATAAGTTTTTCCAGAAAAATTCACCCCTATGCTTTACTATGGGAATATGACCACATATGGAATATCGTTTTTAATTAAAAGGATTTCGATAAAATAGAAGTGTTTCCCAGTATATCTGCGTGAATCAAGTTAATCTGCCAGATTTTGTAAAGAAATAACGGAAATTAAGTGAGTTTTTTCCAGAAAAATTCACCCCTATGCATTACTATGGGAATGTGACCATGTGGAATATCGTTTTTAATTTCAAGGATTTCGATAAAATAGAAGTGTTTTCCAGTATATCTGCGTGAATGAAGTAAATCTACCAGATTTTGTAATGAAATAACGGAAATTAAGTGAGTTTTTCCCAGAACAATTCACCCCTATGCTTTACTATGGGAATCCTCCCTATGCTTTACTATGGGAAAGTAATAGCATGTCGATTCACTTATTTCATATGAAGGATTTCTATAAAAACCAAGTGTTTCCCACTATATCTACGTGAATGAAGTTAACTGGACCCTTTTTTTAAAGAAACGAACGGAATTAAATAAGTTTTTCCAGAAAAATTCACCCCTATGCTTTACTATGGGAATATGACCACATATGGAATATCGTTTTTAATTACAATGATTTCGATAAAATAGAAGTGTTTCCAGTATACCTGCGTGAATCAAGAATATCTACCAGATTTTGTAAAGAAATAACGGAAATTAAGTGAGTTTTTCCCAGAACAATTCACCCCTATGCTTTACTATGGGAATCCTCCCTATGCTTTACTATGGGAATGTAATAGCATGTCGATTCACTTATTTCATATGAAGGATTTCTACAAAAACCAAGTGTTTCCCACTATATCTACGTGAATGAAGTTAACTGGACCCTTACTTTAAAGAAAGACCCGAAATTAAATTAGTTTTTTCCAGAAAAATTCACCCCTATGCTTTACTATGGGAATATGACCCCATATGGAATAACTTTTTTAATTTCAAGGATTTCGATAAAAACCAAGTGTTTTCTATTAATTCTTGGTTAGATACGTTAACTGGCTAATTTTTGTAGAGAAATATTGGAAATTAAGTGAGTTGTTGAAGAATGAATTTTCCTCAATGCTTTCCTATGGGACACAAATCGACTTCAGAAAAAGTGTAGAATTTTCTGCATTTTAGAACGAAAATCTTTGATTTTGCCAGTTTTGACACTAATCTCATCTTGAATAATACTCATGGATTTCGATTATAAAACTAATTAAACGTGTAATATAGCTTATTTATAGGTATATTAACATATTATCATCAAGTTTTCAGCAAAATTAAGTTTAATTAAAAAATTGATTTCCCATTGCTCCTATGGGAATCCTCCCTATGCTTTACTATGGGAATGAAAGTGCATGTCGATTCACTTATTTCATATGAAGCATTTCTATAAAAACCAAGTGTTTCCAACTATATCTACGTGAATGAAGTTAACTGGACCCTTTTTTTAAAGAAACACCTGGAATTAAATAAGTTTTTCCAGAAAAATTCACCCCTATGCTTTACTATGGGAATATGACCACATATGGAATATCGTTTTTAATTACAAGGATTTCGATAAAATAGAAGTGTTTCCCAGTATATCTGCGTGAATCAAGTTAATCTGCCAGATTTTGTAAAGAAATAACGGAAATTAAGTGAGTTTTTTCCAGAAAAATTCACCCCTATGCATTACTATGGGAATGTGACCATGTGGAATATCGTTTTTAATTTCAAGGATTTCGATAAAATAGAAGTGTTTTCCAGTATATCTGCGTGAATGAAGTAAATCTACCAGATTTTGTAAAGAAATAACGGAAATTAAGTGAGTTTTTCCCAGAACAATTCACCCCTATGCTTTACTATGGGAATCCTCCCTATGCTTTACTATGGGAAAGTAATAGCATGTCGATTCACTTATTTCATATGAAGGATTTCTATAAAAACCAAGTGTTTCCCACTATATCTACGTGAATGAAGTTAACTGGACCCTTTTTTTAAAGAAACGAACGGAATTAAATAAGTTTTTCCAGAAAAATTCACCCCTATGCTTTACTATGGGAATATGACCACATATGGAATATCGTTTTTAATTACAAGGATTTCGATAAAATAGAAGTGTTTCCCAGTATACCTGCGTGAATCAAGTATATCTACCAGCGTTTGTAAAGAAATAACGGAAATTAAGTGAGTTTTTCCCAGAACAATTCAATCCTATGCTTTACTATGGGAATCCTCCCTATGCTTTACTATGGGAAAGTAATAGCATGTCGATTCACTTATTTCATATGAAGGATTTCTACAAAAACCAAGTGTTTCCCACTATATCTACGTGAATGAAGTTAACTGGACCCTTACTTTAAAGAAAGACCCGAAATTAAATTAGTTTTTTCCAGAAAAATTCACCCCTATGCTTTACTATGGGAATATGACCCCATATGGAATACCTTTTTAATTTCAAGGATTTCGATAAAAACCAAGTGTTTTCTATTAATTCTTGGTTAGATACGTTAACTGGCTAATTTTTGTAGAGAAATATTGGAAATTAAGTGAGTTGTTGAAGAATGAATTTTCCTCAATGCTTTCCTATGGGACACAAATCGACTTCAGAAAAAGTGTAGAATTTTCTGCATTTTAGAACGAAAATCTTTGATTTTGCCAGTTTTGACACTAATCTCATCTTGAATAATACTCATGATTTCGATTATAAAACTAATTAAACGTGTAATATAGCTTATTTATAGGTATATTAACATATTATCATCAAGTTTTCAGCAAAATTAAGTTTAATTAAAAAATTGATTTCCCATTGCTCCTATGGGAATCCTCCCTATGCTTTACTATGGGAATGAAAGTGCATGTCGATTCACTTATTTCATATGAAGCATTTCTATAAAAACCAAGTGTTTCCAACTATATCTACGTGAATGAAGTTAACTGGACCCTTTTTTTAAAGAAACACCTGGAATTAAATAAGTTTTTCCAGAAAAATTCACCCCTATGCTTTACTATGGGAATATGACCACATATGGAATATCGTTTTTAATTACAAGGATTTCGATAAAATAGAAGTGTTTCCCAGTATAATCTGCGTGAATCAAGTTAATCTGCCAGATTTTGTAAAGAAATAACGGAAATTAAGTGAGTTTTTTCCAGAAAAATTCACCCCTATGCATTACTATGGGAATGTGACCATGTGGAATATCGTTTTTAATTTCAAGGATTTCGATAAAATAGAAGTGTTTTCCAGTATATCTGCGTGAATGAAGTAAATCTACCAGATTTTGTAAAGAAATAACGGAAATTAAGTGAGTTTTTCCCAGAACAATTCACCCCTATGCTTTACTATGGGAATCCTCCCTATGCTTTACTATGGGAAAGTAATAGCATGTCGATTCACTTATTTCATATGAAGGATTTCTATAAAAACCAAGTGTTTCCCACTATATCTACGTGAATGAAGTTAACTGGACCCTTTTTTTAAAGAAACGAACGGAATTAAATAAGTTTTTCCAGAAAAATTCACCCCTATGCTTTACTATGGGAATATGACCACATATGGAATATCGTTTTTAATTACAATGATTTCGATAAAATAGAAGTGTTTCCCAGTATACCTGCGTGAATCAAGAATATCTACCAGATTTTGTAAAGAAATAACGGAAATTAAGTGAGTTTTTCCCAGAACAATTCACCCCTATGCTTTACTATGGGAATCCTCCCTATGCTTTACTATGGGAATGTAATAGCATGTCGATTCACTTATTTCATATGAAGGATTTCTACAAAAACCAAGTGTTTCCCACTATATCTACGTGAATGAAGTTAACTGGACCCTTACTTTAAAGAAAGACCCGAAATTAAATTAGTTTTTTCCAGAAAAATTCACCCCTATGCTTTACTATGGGAATATGACCCCATATGGAATAACTTTTTTAATTTCAAGGATTTCGATAAAAACCAAGTGTTTTCTATTAATTCTTGGTTAGATACGTTAACTGGCTAATTTTTGTAGAGAAATATTGGAAATTAAGTGAGTTGTTGAAGAATGAATTTTCCTCAATGCTTTCCTATGGGACACAAATCGACTTCAGAAAAAGTGTAGAATTTTCTGCATTTTAGAACGAAAATCTTTGATTTTGCCAGTTTTGACACTAATCTCATCTTGAATAATACTCATGGATTTCGATTATAAAACTAATTAAACGTGTAATATAGCTTATTTATAGGTATATTAACATATTATCATCAAGTTTTCAGCAAAATTAAGTTTAATTAAAAAATTGATTTCCCATTGCTCCTATGGGAATCCTCCCTATGCTTTACTATGGGAATGAAAGTGCATGTCGATTCACTTATTTCATATGAAGCATTTCTATAAAAACCAAGTGTTTCCAACTATATCTACGTGAATGAAGTTAACTGGACCCTTTTTTTAAAGAAACACCTGGAATTAAATAAGTTTTTCCAGAAAAATTCACCCCTATGCTTTACTATGGGAATATGACCACATATGGAATATCGTTTTTAATTACAAGGATTTCGATAAAATAGAAGTGTTTCCCAGTATATCTGCGTGAATCAAGTTAATCTGCCAGATTTTGTAAAGAAATAACGGAAATTAAGTGAGTTTTTTCCAGAAAAATTCACCCCTATGCATTACTATGGGAATGTGACCATGTGGAATATCGTTTTTAATTTCAAGGATTTCGATAAAATAGAAGTGTTTTCCAGTATATCTGCGTGAATGAAGTAAATCTACCAGATTTTGTAAAGAAATAACGGAAATTAAGTGAGTTTTTCCCAGAACAATTCACCCCTATGCTTTACTATGGGAATCCTCCCTATGCTTTACTATGGGAAAGTAATAGCATGTCGATTCACTTATTTCATATGAAGGATTTCTATAAAAACCAAGTGTTTCCCACTATATCTACGTGAATGAAGTTAACTGGACCCTTTTTTTAAAGAAACGAACGGAATTAAATAAGTTTTTCCAGAAAAATTCACCCCTATGCTTTACTATGGGAATATGACCACATATGGAATATCGTTTTTAATTACAAGGATTTCGATAAAATAGAAGTGTTTCCCAGTATACCTGCGTGAATCAAGTATATCTACCAGCGTTTGTAAAGAAATAACGGAAATTAAGTGAGTTTTTCCCAGAACAATTCAATCCTATGCTTTACTATGGGAATCCTCCCTATGCTTTACTATGGGAAAGTAATAGCATGTCGATTCACTTATTTCATATGAAGGATTTCTACAAAAACCAAGTGTTTCCCACTATATCTACGTGAATGAAGTTAACTGGACCCTTACTTTAAAGAAAGACCCGAAATTAAATTAGTTTTTTCCAGAAAAATTCACCCCTATGCTTTACTATGGGAATATGACCCCATATGGAATACCTTTTTTAATTTCAAGGATTTCGATAAAAACCAAGTGTTTTCTATTAATTCTTGGTTAGATACGTTAACTGGCTAATTTTTGTAGAGAAATATTGGAAATTAAGTGAGTTGTTGAAGAATGAATTTTCCTCAATGCTTTCCTATGGGACACAAATCGACTTCAGAAAAAGTGTAGAATTTTCTGCATTTTAGAACGAAAATCTTTGATTTTGCCAGTTTTGACACTAATCTCATCTTGAATAATACTCATGGATTTCGATTATAAAACTAATTAAACGTGTAATATAGCTTATTTATAGGTATATTAACATATTATCATCAAGTTTTCAGCAAAATTAAGTTTAATTAAAAAATTGATTTCCCATTGCTCCTATGGGAATCCTCCCTATGCTTTACTATGGGAATGAAAGTGCATGTCGATTCACTTATTTCATATGAAGCATTTCTATAAAAACCAAGTGTTTCCAACTATATCTACGTGAATGAAGTTAACTGGACCCTTTTTTTAAAGAAACACCTGGAATTAAATAAGTTTTTCCAGAAAAATTCACCCCTATGCTTTACTATGGGAATATGACCACATATGGAATATCGTTTTTAATTACAAGGATTTCGATAAAATAGAAGTGTTTCCCAGTATATCTGCGTGAATCAAGTTAATCTGCCAGATTTTGTAAAGAAATAACGGAAATTAAGTGAGTTTTTTCCAGAAAAATTCACCCCTATGCATTACTATGGGAATGTGACCATGTGGAATATCGTTTTTAATTTCAAGGATTTCGATAAAATAGAAGTGTTTTCCAGTATATCTGCGTGAATGAAGTAAATCTACCAGATTTTGTAAAGAAATAACGGAAATTAAGTGAGTTTTTCCCAGAACAATTCACCCCTATGCTTTACTATGGGAATCCTCCCTATGCTTTACTATGGGAATGTAATAGCATGTCGATTCACTTATTTCATATGAAGGATTTCTACAAAAACCAAGTGTTTCCCACTATATCTACGTGAATGAAATTAACTGGACCCTTTTTTTAAAGAAACACCTGGAATTAAATAAGTTTTTCCAGAAAAATTCACCCCTATGCTTTACTATGGGAATATGACCACATATGGAATATCGTTTTTAATTAAAAGGATTTCGATAAAATAGAAGTGTTTCCCAGTATATCTGCGTGAATCAAGTTAATCTGCCAGATTTTGTAAAGAAATAACGGAAATTAAGTGAGTTTTTTCCAGAAAAATTCACCCCTATGCATTACTATGGGAATGTGACCATGTGGAATATCGTTTTTAATTTCAAGGATTTCGATAAAATAGAAGTGTTTTCCAGTATATCTGCGTGAATGAAGTAAATCTACCAGATTTTGTAAAGAAATAACGGAAATTAAGTGAGTTTTTCCCAGACCAATTCACCCCTATGCTTTACTATGGGAATCCTCCCTATGCTTTACTATGGGAAAGTAATAGCATGTCGATTCACTTATTTCATATGAAGGATTTCTATAAAAACCAAGTGTTTCCCACTATATCTACGTGAATGAAGTTAACTGGACCCTTACTTTAAAGAAAGACCCGAAATTAAATTAGTTTTTTCCAGAAAAATTCACCCCTATGCTTTACTATGGGAATATGACCCCATATGGAATAACTTTTTTAATTTCAAGGATTTCGATAAAAACCAAGTGTTTTCTATTAATTCTTGGTTAGATACGTTAACTGGCTAATTTTTGTAGAGAAATATTGGAAATTAAGTGAGTTGTTGAAGAATGAATTTTCCTCAATGCTTTCCTATGGGACACAAATCGACTTCAGAAAAAGTGTAGAATTTTCTGCATTTTAGAACGAATATCTTTGATTTTGCCAGTTTTGACACTAATCTCATCTTGAATAATAGTCATGGATTTCGATTATAAAACTAATTAAACGTGTAATATAGCTTATTTATAGGTATATTAACATATTATCATCAAGTTTTCAGCAAAATTAAGTTTAATTAAAAAATTGATTTCCCATTGCTCCTATGGGAATCCTCCCTATGCTTTACTATGGGAATGAAAGTGCATGTCGATTCACTTATTTCATATGAAGCATTTCTATAAAAACCAAGTGTTTCCAACTATATCTACGTGAATGAAGTTAACTGGACCCTTTTTTTAAAGAAACACCTGGAATTAAATAAGTTTTTCCAGAAAAATTCACCCCTATGCTTTACTATGGGAATATGACCACATATGGAATATCGTTTTTAATTAAAAGGATTTCGATAAAATAGAAGTGTTTCCCAGTATATCTGCGTGAATCAAGTTAATCTGCCAGATTTTGTAAAGAAATAACGGAAATTAAGTGAGTTTTTTCCAGAAAAATTCACCCCTATGCATTACTATGGGAATGTGACCATGTGGAATATCGTTTTTAATTTCAAGGATTTCGATAAAATAGAAGTGTTTTCCAGTATATCTGCGTGAATGAAGTAAATCTACCAGATTTTGTAAAGAAATAACGGAAATTAAGTGAGTTTTTCCCAGAACAATTCACCCCTATGCTTTACTATGGGAATCCTCCCTATGCTTTACTATGGGAAAGTAATAGCATGTCGATTCACTTATTTCATATGAAGGATTTCTATAAAAACCAAGTGTTTCCCACTATATCTACGTGAATGAAGTTAACTGGACCCTTTTTTTAAAGAAACGAACGGAATTAAATAAGTTTTTCCAGAAAAATTCACCCCTATGCTTTACTATGGGAATATGACCACATATGGAATATCGTTTTTAATTACAAGGATTTCGATAAAATAGAAGTGTTTCCCAGTATACCTGCGTGAAACAAGTATATCTACCAGATTTTGTAAAGAAATAACGGAAATTAAGTGAGTTTTTCCCAGAACAATTCACCCCTATGCTTTACTATGGGAATCCTCCCTATGCTTTACTATGGGAATGTAATAGCATGTCGATTCACTTATTTCATATGAAGGATTTCTACAAAAACCAAGTGTTTCCCACTATATCTACGTGAATGAAATTAACTGGACCCTTTTTTTAAAGAAACACCTGGAATTAAATAAGTTTTTCCAGAAAAATTCACCCCTATGCTTTACTATGGGAATATGACCACATATGGAATATCGTTTTTAATTAAAAGGATTTCGATAAAATAGAAGTGTTTCCCAGTATATCTGCGTGAATCAAGTTAATCTGCCAGATTTTGTAAAGAAATAACGGAAATTAAGTGAGTTTTTTCCAGAAAAATTCACCCCTATGCATTACTATGGGAATGTGACCATGTGGAATATCGTTTTTAATTTCAAGGATTTCGATAAAATAGAAGTGTTTTCCAGTATATCTGCGTGAATGAAGTAAATCTACCAGATTTTGTAAAGAAATAACGGAAATTAAGTGAGTTTTTCCCAGAACAATTCACCCCTATGCTTTACTATGGGAATCCTCCCTATGCTTTACTATGGGAAAGTAATAGCATGTCGATTCACTTATTTCATATGAAGGATTTCTATAAAAACCAAGTGTTTCCCACTATATCTACGTGAATGAAGTTAACTGGACCCTTTTTTTAAAGAAACGAACGGAATTAAATAAATTTTTCCAGAAAAATTCACCCCTATGCTTTACTATGGGAATATGACCACATATGGAATATCGTTTTTAATTACAATGATTTCGATAAAATAGAAGTGTTTCCCAGTATACCTGCGTGAATCAAGAATATCTACCAGATTTTGTAAAGAAATAACGGAAATTAAGTGAGTTTTTCCCAGAACAATTCACCCCTATGCTTTACTATGGGAATCCTCCCTATGCTTTACTATGGGAAAGTAATAGCATGTCGATTCACTTATTTCATATGAAGGATTTCTATAAAAACCAAGTGTTTCCCACTATATCTACGTGAATGAAGTTAACTGGACCCTTACTTTAAAGAAAGACCCGAAATTAAATTAGTTTTTTCCAGAAAAATTCACCCCTATGCTTTACTATGGGAATATGACCCCATATGGAATAACTTTTTTAATTTCAAGGATTTCGATAAAAACCAAGTGTTTTCTATTAATTCTTGGTTAGATACGTTAACTGGCTAATTTTTGTAGAGAAATATTGGAAATTAAGTGAGTTGTTGAAGAATGAATTTTCCTCAATGCTTTCCTATGGGACACAAATCGACTTCAGAAAAAGTGTAGAATTTTCTGCATTTTAGAACGAAAATCTTTGATTTTGCCAGTTTTGACACTAATCTCATCTTGAATAATACTCATGGATTTCGATTATAAAACTAATTAAACGTGTAATATAGCTTATTTATAGGTATATTAACATATTATCATCAAGTTTTCAGCAAAATTAAGTTTAATTAAAAAATTGATTTCCCATTGCTCCTATGGGAATCCTCCCTATGCTTTACTATGGGAATGAAAGTGCATGTCGATTCACTTATTTCATATGAAGCATTTCTATAAAAACCAAGTGTTTCCAACTATATCTACGTGAATGAAGTTAACTGGACCCTTTTTTTAAAGAAACACCTGGAATTAAATAAGTTTTTCCAGAAAAATTCACCCCTATGCTTTACTATGGGAATATGACCACATATGGAATATCGTTTTTAATTACAAGGATTTCGATAAAATAGAAGTGTTTCCCAGTATATCTGCGTGAATCAAGTTAATCTGCCAGATTTTGTAAAGAAATAACGGAAATTAAGTGAGTTTTTTCCAGAAAAATTCACCCCTATGCATTACTATGGGAATGTGACCATGTGGAATATCGTTTTTAATTTCAAGGATTTCGATAAAATAGAAGTGTTTTCCAGTATATCTGCGTGAATGAAGTAAATCTACCAGATTTTGTAAAGAAATAACGGAAATTAAGTGAGTTTTTCCCAGAACAATTCACCCCTATGCTTTACTATGGGTATCCTCCCTATGCTTTACTATGGGAAAGTAATAGCATGTCGATTCACTTATTTCATATGAAGGATTTCTATAAAAACCAACTGTTTCCCACTATATCTACGTGAATGAAGTTAACTGGACCCTTTTTTTAAAGAAACGAACGGAATTAAATAAGTTTTTCCAGAAAAATTCACCCCTATGCTTTACTATGGGAATATGACCACATATGGAATATCGTTTTTAATTACAAGGATTTCGATAAAATAGAAGTGTTTCCCAGTATACCTGCGTGAATCAAGTATATCTACCAGATTTTGTAAAGAAATAACGGAAATTAAGTGAGTTTTTCCCAGAACAATTCACCCCTATGCTTTACTATGGGAATCCTCCCTATGCTTTACTATGGGAATGTAATAGCATGTCTATTCACTTATTTCATATGAAGGATTTCTACAAAAACCAAGTGTTTCCCACTATATCTACGTGAATGAAATTAACTGGACCCTTTTTTTAAAGAAACACCTGGAATTAAATAAGTTTTTCCAGAAAAATTCACCCCTATGCTTTACTATGGGAATATGACCACATATGGAATATCGTTTTTAATTAAAAGGATTTCGATAAAATAGAAGTGTTTCCCAGTATATCTGCGTGAATCAAGTTAATCTGCCAGATTTTGTAAAGAAATAACGGAAATTAAGTGAGTTTTTTCCAGAAAAATTCACCCCTATGCATTACTATGGGAATGTGACCATGTGGAATATCGTTTTTAATTTCAAGGATTTCGATAAAATAGAAGTGTTTTCCAGTATATCTGCGTGAATGAAGTAAATCTACCAGATTTTGTAAAGAAATAACGGAAATTAAGTGAGTTTTTCCCAGAACAATTCACCCCTATGCTTTACTATGGGAATCCTCCCTATGCTTTACTATGGGAAAGTAATAGCATGTCGATTCACTTATTTCATATGAAGGATTTCTATAAAAACCAAGTGTTTCCCACTATATCTACGTGAATGAAGTTAACTGGACCCTTACTTTAAAGAAAGACCCGAAATTAAATTAGTTTTTTCCAGAAAAATTCACCCCTATGCTTTACTATGGGAATATGACCCCATATGGAATAACTTTTTTAATTTCAAGGATTTCGATAAAAACCAAGTGTTTTCTATTAATTCTTGGTTAGATACGTTAACTGGCTAATTTTTGTAGAGAAATATTGGAAATTAAGTGAGTTGTTGAAGAATGAATTTTCCTCAATGCTTTCCTATGGGACACAAATCGACTTCAGAAAAAGTGTAGAATTTTCTGCATTTTAGAACGAAAATCTTTGATTTTGCCAGTTTTGACACTAATCTCATCTTGAATAATACTCATGGATTTCGATTATAAAACTAATTAAACGTGTAATATAGCTTATTTATAGGTATATTAACATATTATCATCAAGTTTTCAGCAAAATTAAGTTTAATTAAAAAATTGATTTCCCATTGCTCCTATGGGAATCCTCCCTATGCTTTACTATGGGAATGAAAGTGCATGTCGATTCACTTATTTCATATGAAGCATTTCTATAAAAACCAAGTGTTTCCAACTATATCTACGTGAATGAAGTTAACTGGACCCTTTTTTTAAAGAAACACCTGGAATTAAATAAGTTTTTCCAGAAAAATTCACCCCTATGCTTTACTATGGGAATATGACCACATATGGAATATCGTTTTTAATTACAAGGATTTCGATAAAATAGAAGTGTTTCCCAGTATATCTGCGTGAATCAAGTTAATCTGCCAGATTTTGTAAAGAAATAACGGAAATTAAGTGAGTTTTTTCCAGAAAAATTCACCCCTATGCATTACTATGGGAATGTGACCATGTGGAATATCGTTTTTAATTTCAAGGATTTCGATAAAATAGAAGTGTTTTCCAGTATATCTGCGTGAATCAAGTAAACCTACCAGATTTTGTAAAGAAATAACGGAAATTAAGTGAGTTTTTCCCAGAACAATTCACCCCTATGCTTTACTATGGGAATCCTCCCTATGCTTTACTATGGGAAAGTAATAGCATGTCGATTCACTTATTTCATATGAAGGATTTCTATAAAAACCAAGTGTTTCCCACTATATCTACGTGAATGAAGTTAACTGGACCCTTTTTTTAAAGAAACGAACGGAATTAAATAAGTTTTTCCAGAAAAATTCACCCCTATGCTTTACTATGGGAATATGACCACATATGGAATATCGTTTTTAATTACAAGGATTTCGATAAAATAGAAGTGTTTCCCAGTATACCTGCGTGAATCAAGTATATCTACCAGAGTTTGTAAAGAAATAACGGAAATTAAGTGAGTTTTTCCCAGAACAATTCACCCCTATGCTTTACTATGGGAATCCTCCCTATGCTTTACTATGGGAAAGTAATAGCATGTCGATTCACTTATTTCATATGAAGGATTTCTACAAAAACCAAGTGTTTCCCACTATATCTACGTGAATGAAGTTAACTGGACCCTTACTTTAAAGAAAGACCCGAAATTAAATTAGTTTTTTCCAGAAAAATTCACCCCTATGCTTTACTATGGGAATATGACCCCATATGGAATACCTTTTTTAATTTCAAGGATTTCGATAAAAACCAAGTGTTTTCTATTAATTCTTGGTTAGATACGTTAACTGGCTAATTTTTGTAGAGAAATATTGGAAATTAAGTGAGTTGTTGAAGAATGAATTTTCCTCAATGCTTTCCTATGGGACACAAATCGACTTCAGAAAAAGGGTAGAATTTTCTGCATTTTAGAACGAAAATCTTTGATTTTGCCAGTTTTGACACTAATCTCATCTTGAATAATACTCATGGATTTCGATTATAAAACTAATTAAACGTGTAATATAGCTTATTTATAGGTATATTAACATATTATCATCACGTTTTCAGCAAAATTAAGTTTAATTAAAAAATTGATTTCCCATTGCTCCTATGGGAATCCTCCCTATGCTTTACTATGGGAATGAAAGTGCATGTCGATTCACTTATTTCATATGAAGCATTTCTATAAAAACCAAGTGTTTCCAACTATATCTACGTGAATGAAGTTAACTGGACCCTTTTTTTAAAGAAACACCTGGAATTAAATAAGTTTTTCCAGAAAAATTCACCCCTATGCTTTACTATGGGAATATGACCACATATGGAATATCGTTTTTAATTACAAGGATTTCGATAAAATAGAAGTGTTTCCCAGTATATCTGCGTGAATCAAGTTAATCTGCCAGATTTTGTAAAGAAATAACGGAAATTAAGTGAGTTTTTTCCAGAAAAATTCACCCCTATGCATTACTATGGGAATGTGACCATGTGGAATATCGTTTTTTAATTTCAAGGATTTCGATAAAATAGAAGTGTTTTCCAGTATATCTGCGTGAATGAAGTAAATCTACCAGATTTTGTAAAGAAATAACGGAAATTAAGTGAGTTTTTCCCAGAACAATTCACCCCTATGCTTTACTATGGGAATCCTCCCTATGCTTTACTATGGGAAAGTAATAGCATGTCGATTCACTTATTTCATATGAAGGATTTCTATAAAAACCAAGTGTTTCCCACTATATCTACGTGAATGAAGTTAACTGGACCCTTTTTTTAAAGAAACGAACGGAATTAAATAAGTTTTTCCAGAAAAATTCACCCCTATGCTTTACTATGGGAATATGACCACATATGGAATATCGTTTTTAATTACAAGGATTTCGATAAAATAGAAGTGTTTCCCAGTATACCTGCGTGAATCAAGTATATCTACCAGATTTTGTAAAGAAATAACGGAAATTAAGTGAGTTTTTCCAGGAACAATTCACCCCTATGCTTTACTATGGGAATCCTCCCTATGCTTTACTATGGGAATGTAATAGCATGTCGATTCACTTATTTCATATGAAGGATTTCTACAAAAACCAAGTGTTTCCCACTATATCTACGTGAATGAAATTAACTGGACCCTTTTTTAAAGAAACACCTGGAATTAAATAAGTTTTTCCAGAAAAATTCACCCCTATGCTTTACTATGGGAATATGACCACATATGGAATATCGTTTTTAATTAAAGGATTTCGATAAAATAGAAGTGTTTCCCAGTATATCTGCGTGAATCAAGTTAATCTGCCAGATTTTGTAAAGAAATAACGGAAATTAAGTGAGTTTTTTCCAGAAAAATTCACCCCTATGCATTACTATGGGAATGTGACCATGTGGAATATCGTTTTTAATTTCAAGGATTTCGATAAAATAGAAGTGTTTTCCAGTATATCTGCGTGAATGAAGTAAATCTACCAGATTTTGTAAAGAAATAACGGAAATTAAGTGAGTTTTTCCCAGAACAATTCACCCCTATGCTTTACTATGGGAATCCTCCCTATGCTTTACTATGGGAAAGTAATAGCATGTCGATTCACTTATTTCATATGAAGGATTTCTATAAAAACCAAGTGTTTCCCACTATATCTACGTGAATGAAGTTAACTGGACCCTTACTTTAAAGAAAGACCCGAAATTAAATTAGTTTTTTCCAGAAAAATTCACCCCTATGCTTTACTATGGGAATATGACCCCATATGGAATACCTTTTTTAATTTCAAGGATTTCGATAAAAACCAAGTGTTTTCTATTAATTCTTGGTTAGATACGTTAACTGGCTAATTTTTGTAGAGAAATATTGGAAATTAAGTGAGTTGTTGAAGAATGAATTTTCCTCAATGCTTTCCTATGGGACACAAATCGACTTCAGAAAAAGTGTAGAATTTTCTGCATTTTAGAACGAAAATCTTTGATTTTGCCAGTTTTGACACTAATCTCATCTTGAATAATACTCATGGATTTCGATTATAAAACTAATTAAACGTGTAATATAGCTTATTTATAGGTATATTAACATATTATCATCAAGTTTTCAGCAAAATTAAGTTTAATTAAAAAATTGATTTCCCATTGCTCCTATGGGAATCCTCCCTATGCTTTACTATGGGAATGAAAGTGCATGTCGATTCACTTATTTCATATGAAGCATTTCTATAAAAACCAAGTGTTTTCAACTATATCTACGTGAATGAAGTTAACTGGACCCTTTTTTTAAAGAAACACCTGGAATTAAATAAGTTTTTCCAGAAAAATTCACCCCTATGCTTTACTATGGGAATATGACCACATATGGAATATCGTTTTTAATTACAAGGATTTCGATAAAATAGAAGTGTTTCCCAGTATATCTGCGTGAATCAAGTTAATCTGCCAGATTTTGTAAAGAAATAACGGAAATTAAGTGAGTTTTTTCCAGAAAAATTCACCCCTATGCATTACTATGGGAATGTGACCATGTGGAATATCGTTTTTAATTTCAAGGATTTCGATAAAATAGAAGTGTTTTCCAGTATATCTGCGTGAATGAAGTAAATCTACCAGATTTTGTAAAGAAATAACGGAAATTAAGTGAGTTTTTCCCAGAACAATTCACCCCTATGCTTTACTATGGGAATCCTCCCTATGCTTTACTATGGGAAAGTAATAGCATGTCGATTCACTTATTTCATATGAAGGATTTCTATAAAAACCAAGTGTTTCCCACTATATCTACGTGAATGAAGTTAACTGGACCCTTTTTTTAAAGAAACGAACGGAATTAAATAAGTTTTTCCAGAAAAATTCACCCCTATGCTTTACTATGGGAATATGACCACATATGGAATATCGTTTTTAATTACAAGGATTTCGATAAAATAGAAGTGTTTCCCAGTATACCTGCGTGAATCAAGTATATCTACCAGATTTTGTAAAGAAATAACGGAAATTAAGTGAGTTTTTCCCAGAACAATTCACCCCTATGCTTTACTATGGGAATCCTCCCTATGCTTTACTATGGGAATGTAATAGCATGTCGATTCACTTATTTCATATGAAGGATTTCTACAAAAACCAAGTGTTTCCCACTATATCTACGTGAATGAAATTAACTGGACCCTTTTTTTAAAGAAACACCTGGAATTAAATAAGTTTTTCCAGAAAAATTCACCCCTATGCTTTACTATGGGAATATGACCACATATGGAATATCGTTTTTAATTAAAAGGATTTCGATAAAATAGAAGTGTTTCCCAGTATATCTGCGTGAATCAAGTTAATCTGCCAGATTTTGTAAAGAAATAACGGAAATTAAGTGAGTTTTTTCCAGAAAAATTCACCCCTATGCATTACTATGGGAATGTGACCATGTGGAATATCGTTTTTAATTTCAAGGATTTCGATAAAATAGAAGTGTTTTCCAGTATATCTGCGTGAATGAAGTAAATCTACCAGATTTTGTAAAGAAATAACGGAAATTAAGTGAGTTTTTCCCAGAACAATTCACCCCTATGCTTTACTATGGGAATCCTCCCTATGCTTTACTATGGGAAAGTAATAGCATGTCGATTCACTTATTTCATATGAAGGATTTCTATAAAAACCAAGTGTTTCCCACTATATCTACGTGAATGAAGTTAACTGGACCCTTACTTTAAAGAAAGACCCGAAATTAAATTAGTTTTTTCCAGAAAAATTCACCCCTATGCTTTACTATGGGAATATGACCCCATATGGAATAACTTTTTTAATTTCAAGGATTTCGATAAAAACCAAGTGTTTTCTATTAATTCTTGGTTAGATACGTTAACTGGCTAATTTTTGTAGAGAAATATTGGAAATTAAGTGAGTTGTTGAAGAATGAATTTTCCTCAATGCTTTCCTATGGGACACAAATCGACTTCAGAAAAAGTGTAGAATTTTCTGCATTTTAGAACGAAAATCTTTGATTTTGCCAGTTTTGACACTAATCTCATCTTGAATAATACTCATGGATTTCGATTATAAAACTAATTAAACGTGTAATATAGCTTATTTATAGGTATATTAACATATTATCATCAAGTTTTCAGCAAAATTAAGTTTAATTAAAAAATTGATTTCCCATTGCTCCTATGGGAATCCTCCCTATGCTTTACTATGGGAATGAAAGTGCATGTCGATTCACTTATTTCATATGAAGCATTTCTATAAAAACCAAGTGTTTCCAACTATATCTACGTGAATGAAGTTAACTGGACCCTTTTTTTAAAGAAACACCTGGAATTAAATAAGTTTTTCCAGAAAAATTCACCCCTATGCTTTACTATGGGAATATGACCACATATGGAATATCGTTTTTAATTACAAGGATTTCGATAAAATAGAAGTGTTTCCCAGTATATCTGCGTGAATCAAGTTAATCTGCCAGATTTTGTAAAGAAATAACGGAAATTAAGTGAGTTTTTTCCAGAAAAATTCAACCCTATGCATTACTATGGGAATGTGACCATGTGGAATATCGTTTTTAATTTCAAGGATTTCGATAAAATAGAAGTGTTTTCCAGTATATCTGCGTGAATGAAGTAAATCTACCAGATTTTGTAAAGAAATAACGGAAATTAAGTGAGTTTTTCCCAGAACAATTCACCCCTATGCTTTACTATGGGTATCCTCCCTATGCTTTACTATGGGAAAGTAATAGCATGTCGATTCACTTATTTCATATGAAGGATTTCTATAAAAACCAAGTGTTTCCCACTATATCTACGTGAATGAAGTTAACTGGACCCTTTTTTTAAAGAAACGAACGGAATTAAATAAGTTTTTCCAGAAAAATTCACCCCTATGCTTTACTATGGGAATATGACCACATATGGAATATCGTTTTTAATTACAAGGATTTCGATAAAATAGAAGTGTTTCCCAGTATACCTGCGTGAATCAAGTATATCTACCAGATTTTGTAAAGAAATAACGGAAATTAAGTGAGTTTTTCCCAGAACAATTCACCCCTATGCTTTACTATGGGAATCCTCCCTATGCTTTACTATGGGAATGTAATAGCATGTCTATTCACTTATTTCATATGAAGGATTTCTACAAAAACCAAGTGTTTCCCACTATATCTACGTGAATGAAATTAACTGGACCCTTTTTTTAAAGAAACACCTGGAATTAAATAAGTTTTTCCAGAAAAATTCACCCCTATGCTTTACTATGGGAATATGACCACATATGGAATATCGTTTTTAATTAAAAGGATTTCGATAAAATAGAAGTGTTTCCCAGTATATCTGCGTGAATCAAGTTAATCTGCCAGATTTTGTAAAGAAATAACGGAAATTAAGTGAGTTTTTTCCAGAAAAATTCACCCCTATGCATTACTATGGGAATGTGACCATGTGGAATATCGTTTTTAATTTCAAGGATTTCGATAAAATAGAAGTGTTTTCCAGTATATCTGCGTGAATGAAGTAAATCTACCAGATTTTGTAAAGAAATAACGGAAATTAAGTGAGTTTTTCCCAGAACAATTCACCCCTATGCTTTACTATGGGAATCCTCCCTATGCTTTACTATGGGAAAGTAATAGCATGTCGATTCACTTATTTCATATGAAGGATTTCTATAAAAACCAAGTGTTTCCCACTATATCTACGTGAATGAAGTTAACTGGACCCTTACTTTAAAGAAAGACCCGAAATTAAATTAGTTTTTTCCAGAAAAATTCACCCCTATGCTTTACTATGGGAATATGACCCCATATGGAATAACTTTTTTAATTTCAAGGATTTCGATAAAAACCAAGTGTTTTCTATTAATTCTTGGTTAGATACGTTAACTGGCTAATTTTTGTAGAGAAATATTGGAAATTAAGTGAGTTGTTGAAGAATGAATTTTCCTCAATGCTTTCCTATGGGACACAAATCGACTTCAGAAAAAGTGTAGAATTTTCTGCATTTTAGAACGAAAATCTTTGATTTTGCCAGTTTTGACACTAATCTCATCTTGAATAATACTCATGGATTTCGATTATAAAACTAATTAAACGTGTAATATAGCTTATTTATAGGTATATTAACATATTATCATCAAGTTTTCAGCAAAATTAAGTTTAATTAAAAAATTGATTTCCCATTGCTCCTATGGGAATCCTCCCTATGCTTTACTATGGGAATGAAAGTGCATGTCGATTCACTTATTTCATATGAAGCATTTCTATAAAAACCAAGTGTTTCCAACTATATCTACGTGAATGAAGTTAACTGGACCCTTTTTTTAAAGAAACACCTGGAATTAAATAAGTTTTTCCAGAAAAATTCACCCCTATGCTTTACTATGGGAATATGACCACATATGGAATATCGTTTTTAATTACAAGGATTTCGATAAAATAGAAGTGTTTCCCAGTATATCTGCGTGAATCAAGTTAATCTGCCAGATTTTGTAAAGAAATAACGGAAATTAAGTGAGTTTTTTCCAGAAAAATTCACCCCTATGCATTACTATGGGAATGTGACCATGTGGAATATCGTTTTTAATTTCAAGGATTTCGATAAAATAGAAGTGTTTTCCAGTATATCTGCGTGAATCAAGTAAACCTACCAGATTTTGTAAAGAAATAACGGAAATTAAGTGAGTTTTTCCCAGAACAATTCACCCCTATGCTTTACTATGGGAATCCTCCCTATGCTTTACTATGGGAAAGTAATAGCATGTCGATTCACTTATTTCATATGAAGGATTTCTATAAAAACCAAGTGTTTCCCACTATATCTACGTGAATGAAGTTAACTGGACCCTTTTTTTAAAGAAACGAACGGAATTAAATAAGTTTTTCCAGAAAAATTCACCCCTATGCTTTACTATGGGAATATGACCACATATGGAATATCGTTTTTAATTACAAGGATTTCGATAAAATAGAAGTGTTTCCCAGTATACCTGCGTGAATCAAGTATATCTACCAGAGTTTGTAAAGAAATAACGGAAATTAAGTGAGTTTTTCCCAGAACAATTCACCCCTATGCTTTACTATGGGAATCCTCCCTATGCTTTACTATGGGAAAGTAATAGCATGTCGATTCACTTATTTCATATGAAGGATTTCTACAAAAACCAAGTGTTTCCCACTATATCTACGTGAATGAAGTTAACTGGACCCTTACTTTAAAGAAAGACCCGAAATTAAATTAGTTTTTTCCAGAAAAATTCACCCCTATGCTTTACTATGGGAATATGACCCCATATGGAATACCTTTTTTAATTTCAAGGATTTCGATAAAAACCAAGTGTTTTCTATTAATTCTTGGTTAGATACGTTAACTGGCTAATTTTTGTAGAGAAATATTGGAAATTAAGTGAGTTGTTGAAGAATGAATTTTCCTCAATGCTTTCCTATGGGACACAAATCGACTTCAGAAAAAGTGTAGAATTTTCTGCATTTTAGAACGAAAATCTTTGATTTTGCCAGTTTTGACACTAATCTCATCTTGAATAATACTCATGGATTTCGATTATAAAACTAATTAAACGTGTAATATAGCTTATTTATAGGTATATTAACATATTATCATCAAGTTTTCAGCAAAATTAAGTTTAATTAAAAAATTGATTTCCCATTGCTCCTATGGGAATCCTCCCTATGCTTTACTATGGGAATGAAAGTGCATGTCGATTCACTTATTTCATATGAAGCATTTCTATAAAAACCAAGTGTTTCCAACTATATCTACGTGAATGAAGTTAACTGGACCCTTTTTTTAAAGAAACACCTGGAATTAAATAAGTTTTTCCAGAAAAATTCACCCCTATGCTTTACTATGGGAATGTGACCATGTGGAATATCGTTTTTAATTTCAAGGATTTCGATAAAATAGAAGTGTTTTCCAGTATATCTGCGTGAATGAAGTAAATCTACCAGATTTTGTAAAGAAATAACGGAAATTAAGTGAGTTTTTCCCAGAACAATTCACCCCTATGCTTTACTATGGGAATCCTCCCTATGCTTTACTATGGGAATGTAATAGCATGTCGATTCACTTATTTCATATGAAGGATTTCTACAAAAACCAAGTGTTTCCCACTATATCTACGTGAATGAAATTAACTGGACCCTTTTTTTAAAGAAACACCTGGAATTAAATAAGTTTTTCCAGAAAAATTCACCCCTATGCTTTACTATGGGAATATGACCACATATGGAATATCGTTTTTAATTAAAAGGATTTCGATAAAATAGAAGTGTTTCCCAGTATATCTGCGTGAATCAAGTTAATCTGCCAGATTTTGTAAAGAAATAACGGAAATTAAGTGAGTTTTTTCCAGAAAAATTCACCCCTATGCATTACTATGGGAATGTGACCATGTGGAATATCGTTTTTAATTTCAAGGATTTCGATAAAATAGAAGTGTTTTCCAGTATATCTGCGTGAATGAAGTAAATCTACCAGATTTTGTAAAGAAATAACGGAAATTAAGTGAGTTTTTCCCAGAACAATTCACCCCTATGCTTTACTATGGGAATCCTCCCTATGCTTTACTATGGGAAAGTAATAGCATGTCGATTCACTTATTTCATATGAAGGATTTCTATAAAAACCAAGTGTTTCCCACTATATCTACGTGAATGAAGTTAACTGGACCCTTACTTTAAAGAAAGACCCGAAATTAAATTAGTTTTTTCCAGAAAAATTCACCCCTATGCTTTACTATGGGAATATGACCCCATATGGAATAACTTTTTTAATTTCAAGGATTTCGATAAAAACCAAGTGTTTTCTATTAATTCTTGGTTAGATACGTTAACTGGCTAATTTTTGTAGAGAAATATTGGAAATTAAGTGAGTTGTTGAAGAATGAATTTTCCTCAATGCTTTCCTATGGGACACAAATCGACTTCAGAAAAAGTGTAGAATTTTCTGCATTTTAGAACGAAAATCTTTGATTTTGCCAGTTTTGACACTAATCTCATCTTGAATAATACTCATGGATTTCGATTATAAAACTAATTAAACGTGTAATATAGCTTATTTATAGGTATATTAACATATTATCATCAAGTTTTCAGCAAAATTAAGTTTAATTAAAAAATTGATTTCCCATTGCTCCTATGGGAATCCTCCCTATGCTTTACTATGGGAATGAAAGTGCATGTCGATTCACTTATTTCATATGAAGCATTTCTATAAAAACCAAGTGTTTCCAACTATATCTACGTGAATGAAGTTAACTGGACCCTTTTTTTAAAGAAACACCTGGAATTAAATAAGTTTTTCCAGAAAAATTCACCCCTATGCTTTACTATGGGAATATGACCACATATGGAATATCGTTTTTAATTACAAGGATTTCGATAAAATAGAAGTGTTTCCCAGTATATCTGCGTGAATCAAGTTAATCTGCCAGATTTTGTAAAGAAATAACGGAAATTAAGTGAGTTTTTTCCAGAAAAATTCACCCCTATGCATTACTATGGGAATGTGACCATGTGGAATATCGTTTTTAATTTCAAGGATTTCGATAAAATAGAAGTGTTTTCCAGTATATCTGCGTGAATGAAGTAAATCTACCAGATTTTGTAAAGAAATAACGGAAATTAAGTGAGTTTTTCCCAGAACAATTCACCCCTATGCTTTACTATGGGAATCCTCCCTATGCTTTACTATGGGAAAGTAATAGCATGTCGATTCACTTATTTCATATGAAGGATTTCTATAAAAACCAAGTGTTTCCCACTATATCTACGTGAATGAAGTTAACTGGACCCTTACTTTAAAGAAAGACCCGAAATTAAATTAGTTTTTTCCAGAAAAATTCACCCCTATGCTTTACTATGGGAATATGACCCCATATGGAATAACTTTTTTAATTTCAAGGATTTCGATAAAAACCAAGTGTTTTCTATTAATTCTTGGTTAGATACGTTAACTGGCTAATTTTTGTAGAGAAATATTGGAAATTAAGTGAGTTGTTGAAGAATGAATTTTCCTCAATGCTTTCCTATGGGACACAAATCGACTTCAGAAAAAGTGTAGAATTTTCTGCATTTTAGAACGAAAATCTTTGATTTTGCCAGTTTTGACACTAATCTCATCTTGAATAATACTCATGGATTTCGATTATAAAACTAATTAAACGTGTAATATAGCTTATTTATAGGTATATTAACATATTATCATCAAGTTTTCAGCAAAATTAAGTTTAATTAAAAAATTGATTTCCCATTGCTCCTATGGGAATCCTCCCTATGCTTTACTATGGGAATGAAAGTGCATGTCGATTCACTTATTTCATATGAAGCATTTCTATAAAAACCAAGTGTTTCCAACTATATCTACGTGAATGAAGTTAACTGGACCCTTTTTTTAAAGAAACACCTGGAATTAAATAAGTTTTTCCAGAAAAATTCACCCCTATGCTTTACTATGGGAATATGACCACATATGGAATATCGTTTTTAATTACAAGGATTTCGATAAAATAGAAGTGTTTCCCAGTATATCTGCGTGAATCAAGTTAATCTGCCAGATTTTGTAAAGAAATAACGGAAATTAAGTGAGTTTTTTCCAGAAAAATTCACCCCTATGCATTACTATGGGAATGTGACCATGTGGAATATCGTTTTTAATTTCAAGGATTTCGATAAAATAGAAGTGTTTTCCAGTATATCTGCGTGAATGAAGTAAATCTACCAGATTTTGTAAAGAAATAACGGAAATTAAGTGAGTTTTTCCCAGAACAATTCACCCCTATGCTTTACTATGGGTATCCTCCCTATGCTTTACTATGGGAAAGTAATAGCATGTCGATTCACTTATTTCATATGAAGGATTTCTATAAAAACCAAGTGTTTCCCACTATATCTACGTGAATGAAGTTAACTGGACCCTTTTTTTAAAGAAACGAACGGAATTAAATAAGTTTTTCCAGAAAAATTCACCCCTATGCTTTACTATGGGAATATGACCACATATGGAATATCGTTTTTAATTACAAGGATTTCGATAAAATAGAAGTGTTTCCCAGTATACCTGCGTGAATCAAGTATATCTACCAGATTTTGTAAAGAAATAACGGAAATTAAGTGAGTTTTTCCCAGAACAATTCACCCCTATGCTTTACTATGGGAATCCTCCCTATGCTTTACTATGGGAATGTAATAGCATGTCTATTCACTTATTTCATATGAAGGATTTCTACAAAACCCAAGTGTTTCCCACTATATCTACGTGAATGAAATTAACTGGACCCTTTTTTTAAAGAAACACCTGGAATTAAATAAGTTTTTCCAGAAAAATTCACCCCTATGCTTTACTATGGGAATATGACCACATATGGAATATCGTTTTTAATTAAAAGGATTTCGATAAAATAGAAGTGTTTCCCAGTATATCTGCGTGAATCAAGTTAATCTGCCAGATTTTGTAAAGAAATAACGGAAATTAAGTGAGTTTTTTCCAGAAAAATTCACCCCTATGCATTACTATGGGAATGTGACCATGTGGAATATCGTTTTTAATTTCAAGGATTTCGATAAAATAGAAGTGTTTTCCAGTATATCTGCGTGAATGAAGTAAATCTACCAGATTTTGTAAAGAAATAACGGAAATTAAGTGAGTTTTTCCAGAACAATTCACCCCTATGCTTTACTATGGGAATCCTCCCTATGCTTTACTATGGGAAAGTAATAGCATGTCGATTCACTTATTTCATATGAAGGATTTCTATAAAAACCAAGTGTTTCCCACTATATCTACGTGAATGAAGTTAACTGGACCCTTACTTTAAAGAAAGACCCGAAATTAAATTAGTTTTTTCCAGAAAAATTCACCCCTATGCTTTACTATGGGAATATGACCCCATATGGAATAACTTTTTTAATTTCAAGGATTTCGATAAAAACCAAGTGTTTTCTATTAATTCTTGGTTAGATACGTTAACTGGCTAATTTTTGTAGAGAAATATTGGAAATTAAGTGAGTTGTTGAAGAATGAATTTTCCTCAATGCTTTCCTATGGGACACAAATCGACTTCAGAAAAAGTGTAGAATTTTCTGCATTTTAGAACGAAAATCTTTGATTTTGCCAGTTTTGACACTAATCTCATCTTGAATAATACTCATGGATTTCGATTATAAAACTAATTAAACGTGTAATATAGCTTATTTATAGGTATATTAACATATTATCATCAAGTTTTCAGCAAAATTAAGTTTAATTAAAAAATTGATTTCCCATTGCTCCTATGGGAATCCTCCCTATGCTTTACTATGGGAATGAAAGTGCATGTCGATTCACTTATTTCATATGAAGCATTTCTATAAAAACCAAGTGTTTCCAACTATATCTACGTGAATGAAGTTAACTGGACCCTTTTTTTAAAGAAACACCTGGAATTAAATAAGTTTTTCCAGAAAAATTCACCCCTATGCTTTACTATGGGAATATGACCACATATGGAATATCGTTTTTAATTACAAGGATTTCGATAAAATAGAAGTGTTTCCCAGTATATCTGCGTGAATCAAGTTAATCTGCCAGATTTTGTAAAGAAATAACGGAAATTAAGTGAGTTTTTTCCAGAAAAATTCACCCCTATGCATTACTATGGGAATGTGACCATGTGGAATATCGTTTTTAATTTCAAGGATTTCGATAAAATAGAAGTGTTTTCCAGTATATCTGCGTGAATCAAGTAAACCTACCAGATTTTGTAAAGAAATAACGGAAATTAAGTGAGTTTTTCCCAGAACAATTCACCCCTATGCTTTACTATGGGAATCCTCCCTATGCTTTACTATGGGAAAGTAATAGCATGTCGATTCACTTATTTCATATGAAGGATTTCTATAAAAACCAAGTGTTTCCCACTATATCTACGTGAATGAAGTTAACTGGACCCTTTTTTTAAAGAAACGAACGGAATTAAATAAGTTTTTCCAGAAAAATTCACCCCTATGCTTTACTATGGGAATATGACCACATATGGAATATCGTTTTTAATTACAAGGATTTCGATAAAATAGAAGTGTTTCCCAGTATACCTGCGTGAATCAAGTATATCTACCAGAGTTTGTAAAGAAATAACGGAAATTAAGTGAGTTTTTCCCAGAACAATTCACCCCTATGCTTTACTATGGGAATCCTCCCTATGCTTTACTATGGGAAAGTAATAGCATGTCGATTCACTTATTTCATATGAAGGATTTCTACAAAAACCAAGTGTTTCCCACTATATCTACGTGAATGAAGTTAACTGGACCCTTACTTTAAAGAAAGACCCGAAATTAAATTAGTTTTTTCCAGAAAAATTCACCCCTATGCTTTACTATGGGAATATGACCCCATATGGAATACCTTTTTTAATTTCAAGGATTTCGATAAAAACCAAGTGTTTTCTATTAATTCTTGGTTAGATACGTTAACTGGCTAATTTTTGTAGAGAAATATTGGAAATTAAGTGAGTTGTTGAAGAATGAATTTTCCTCAATGCTTTCCTATGGGACACAAATCGACTTCAGAAAAAGTGTAGAATTTTCTGCATTTTAGAACGAAAATCTTTGATTTTGCCAGTTTTGACACTAATCTCATCTTGAATAATACTCATGGATTTCGATTATAAAACTAATTAAACGTGTAATATAGCTTATTTATAGGTATATTAACATATTATCATCAAGTTTTCAGCAAAATTAAGTTTAATTAAAAAATTGATTTCCCATTGCTCCTATGGGAATCCTCCCTATGCTTTACTATGGGAATGAAAGTGCATGTCGATTCACTTATTTCATATGAAGCATTTCTATAAAAACCAAGTGTTTCCAACTATATCTACGTGAATGAAGTTAACTGGACCCTTTTTTTAAAGAAACACCTGGAATTAAATAAGTTTTTCCAGAAAAATTCACCCCTATGCTTTACTATGGGAATATGACCACATATGGAATATCGTTTTTAATTACAAGGATTTCGATAAAATAGAAGTGTTTCCCAGTATATCTGCGTGAATCAAGTTAATCTGCCAGATTTTGTAAAGAAATAACGGAAATTAAGTGAGTTTTTTCCAGAAAAATTCACCCCTATGCATTACTATGGGAATGTGACCATGTGGAATATCGTTTTTAATTTCAAGGATTTCGATAAAATAGAAGTGTTTTCCAGTATATCTGCGTGAATGAAGTAAATCTACCAGATTTTGTAAAGAAATAACGGAAATTAAGTGAGTTTTTCCCAGAACAATTCACCCCTATGCTTTACTATGGGAATCCTCCCTATGCTTTACTATGGGAAAGTAATAGCATGTCGATTCACTTATTTCATATGAAGGATTTCTATAAAAACCAAGTGTTTCCCACTATATCTACGTGAATGAAGTTAACTGGACCCTTTTTTTAAAGAAACGAACGGAATTAAATAAGTTTTTCCAGAAAAATTCACCCCTATGCTTTACTATGGGAATATGACCACATATGGAATATCGTTTTTAATTACAAGGATTTCGATAAAATAGAAGTGTTTCCCAGTATACCTGCGTGAATCAAGTATATCTACCAGATTTTGTAAAGAAATAACGGAAATTAAGTGAGTTTTTCCAGGAACAATTCACCCCTATGCTTTACTATGGGAATCCTCCCTATGCTTTACTATGGGAATGTAATAGCATGTCGATTCACTTATTTCATATGAAGGATTTCTACAAAAACCAAGTGTTTCCCACTATATCTACGTGAATGAAATTAACTGGACCCTTTTTTTAAAGAAACACCTGGAATTAAATAAGTTTTTCCAGAAAAATTCACCCCTATGCTTTACTATGGGAATATGACCACATATGGAATATCGTTTTTAATTAAAGGATTTCGATAAAATAGAAGTGTTTCCCAGTATATCTGCGTGAATCAAGTTAATCTGCCAGATTTTGTAAAGAAATAACGGAAATTAAGTGAGTTTTTTCCAGAAAAATTCACCCCTATGCATTACTATGGGAATGTGACCATGTGGAATATCGTTTTTAATTTCAAGGATTTCGATAAAATAGAAGTGTTTTCCAGTATATCTGCGTGAATGAAGTAAATCTACCAGATTTTGTAAAGAAATAACGGAAATTAAGTGAGTTTTTCCCAGAACAATTCACCCCTATGCTTTACTATGGGAATCCTCCCTATGCTTTACTATGGGAAAGTAATAGCATGTCGATTCACTTATTTCATATGAAGGATTTCTATAAAAACCAAGTGTTTCCCACTATATCTACGTGAATGAAGTTAACTGGACCCTTACTTTAAAGAAAGACCCGAAATTAAATTAGTTTTTTCCAGAAAAATTCACCCCTATGCTTTACTATGGGAATATGACCCCATATGGAATACCTTTTTTAATTTCAAGGATTTCGATAAAAACCAAGTGTTTTCTATTAATTCTTGGTTAGATACGTTAACTGGCTAATTTTTGTAGAGAAATATTGGAAATTAAGTGAGTTGTTGAAGAATGAATTTTCCTCAATGCTTTCCTATGGGACACAAATCGACTTCAGAAAAAGTGTAGAATTTTCTGCATTTTAGAACGAAAATCTTTGATTTTGCCAGTTTTGACACTAATCTCATCTTGAATAATACTCATGGATTTCGATTATAAAACTAATTAAACGTGTAATATAGCTTATTTATAGGTATATTAACATATTATCATCAAGTTTTCAGCAAAATTAAGTTTAATTAAAAAATTGATTTCCCATTGCTCCTATGGGAATCCTCCCTATGCTTTACTATGGGAATGAAAGTGCATGTCGATTCACTTATTTCATATGAAGCATTTCTATAAAAACCAAGTGTTTCCAACTATATCTACGTGAATGAAGTTAACTGGACCCTTTTTTTAAAGAAACACCTGGAATTAAATAAGTTTTTCCAGAAATATTCACCCCTATGCTTTACTATGGGAATATGACCACATATGGAATATCGTTTTTAATTACAAGGATTTCGATAAAATAGAAGTGTTTCCCAGTATATCTGCGTGAATCAAGTTAATCTGCCAGATTTTGTAAAGAAATAACGGAAATTAAGTGAGTTTTTTCCAGAAAAATTCACCCCTATGCATTACTATGGGAATGTGACCATGTGGAATATCGTTTTTAATTTCAAGGATTTCGATAAAATAGAAGTGTTTTCCAGTATATCTGCGTGAATGAAGTAAATCTACCAGATTTTGTAAAGAAATAACGGAAATTAAGTGAGTTTTTCCCAGAACAATTCACCCCTATGCTTTACTATGGGAATCCTCCCTAGGCTTTACTATGGGAATGTAATAGCATGTCGATTCACTTATTTCATATGAAGGATTTCTACAAAAACCAAGTGTTTCCCACTATATCTACGTGAATGAAATTAACTGGACCCTTTTTTTAAAGAAACACCTGGAATTAAATAAGTTTTTCCAGAAAAATTCACCCCTATGCTTTACTATGGGAATATGACCACATATGGAATATCGTTTTTAATTAAAAGGATTTCGATAAAATAGAAGTGTTTCCCAGTATATCTGCGTGAATCAAGTTAATCTGCCAGATTTTGTAAAGAAATAACGGAAATTAAGTGAGTTTTTTCCAGAAAAATTCACCCCTATGCATTACTATGGGAATGTGACCATGTGGAATATCGTTTTTAATTTCAAGGATTTCGATAAAATAGAAGTGTTTTCCAGTATATCTGCGTGAATGAAGTAAATCTACCAGATTTTGTAAAGAAATAACGGAAATTAAGTGAGTTTTTCCCAGAACAATTCACCCCTATGCTTTACTATGGGAATCCTCCCTATGCTTTACTATGGGAATGTAATAGCATGTCGATTCACTTATTTCATATGAAGGATTTCTACAAAAACCAAGTGTTTCCCACTATATCTACGTGAATGAAATTAACTGGACCCTTTTTTTAAAGAAACACCTGGAATTAAATAAGTTTTTCCAGAAAAATTCACCCCTATGCTTTACTATGGGAATATGACCACATATGGAATATCGTTTTTAATTAAAGGATTTCGATAAAATAGAAGTGTTTCCCAGTATATCTGCGTGAATCAAGTTAATCTGCCAGATTTTGTAAAGAAATAACGGAAATTAAGTGAGTTTTTTCCAGAAAAATTCACCCCTATGCATTACTATGGGAATGTGACCATGTGGAATATCGTTTTTAATTTCAAGGATTTCGATAAAATAGAAGTGTTTTCCAGTATATCTGCGTGAATGAAGTAAATCTACCAGATTTTGTAAAGAAATAACGGAAATTAAGTGAGTTTTTCCCAGAACAATTCACCCCTATGCTTTACTATGGGAATCCTCCCTATGCTTTACTATGGGAAAGTAATAGCATGTCGATTCACTTATTTCATATGAAGGATTTCTATAAAAACCAAGTGTTTCCCACTATATCTACGTGAATGAAGTTAACTGGACCCTTACTTTAAAGAAAGACCCGAAATTAAATTAGTTTTTTCCAGAAAAATTCACCCCTATGCTTTACTATGGGAATATGACCCCATATGGAATACCTTTTTTAATTTCAAGGATTTCGATAAAAACCAAGTGTTTTCTATTAATTCTTGGTTAGATACGTTAACTGGCTAATTTTTGTAGAGAAATATTGGAAATTAAGTGAGTTGTTGAAGAATGAATTTTCCTCAATGCTTTCCTATGGGACACAAATCGACTTCAGAAAAAGTGTAGAATTTTCTGCATTTTAGAACGAAAATCTTTGATTTTGCCAGTTTTGACACTAATCTCATCTTGAATAATACTCATGGATTTCGATTATAAAACTAATTAAACGTGTAATATAGCTTATTTATAGGTATATTAACATATTATCATCAAGTTTTCAGCAAAATTAAGTTTAATTAAAAAATTGATTTCCCATTGCTCCTATGGGAATCCTCCCTATGCTTTACTATGGGAATGAAAGTGCATGTCGATTCACTTATTTCATATGAAGCATTTCTATAAAAACCAAGTGTTTCCAACTATATCTACGTGAATGAAGTTAACTGGACCCTTTTTTTAAAGAAACACCTGGAATTAAATAAGTTTTTCCAGAAATATTCACCCCTATGCTTTACTATGGGAATATGACCACATATGGAATATCGTTTTTAATTACAAGGATTTCGATAAAATAGAAGTGTTTCCCAGTATATCTGCGTGAATCAAGTTAATCTGCCAGATTTTGTAAAGAAATAACGGAAATTAAGTGAGTTTTTTCCAGAAAAATTCACCCCTATGCTTTACTATGGGAATATGACCACATATGGAATATCGTTTTTAATTACAAGGATTTCGATAAAATAGAAGTGTTTCCCAGTATACCTGCGTGAATCAAGTATATCTACCAGATTTTGTAAAGAAATAACGGAAATTAAGTGAGTTTTTCCCAGAACAATTCACCCCTATGCTTTACTATGGGAATCCTCCCTATGCTTTACTATGGGAATGTAATAGCATGTCGATTCACTTATTTCATATGAAGGATTTCTACAAAAACCAAGTGTTTCCCACTATATCTACGTGAATGAAATTAACTGGACCCTTTTTTTAAAGAAACACCTGGAATTAAATAAGTTTTTCCAGAAAAATTCACCCCTATGCTTTACTATGGGAATATGACCACATATGGAATATCGTTTTTAATTAAAAGGATTTCGATAAAATAGAAGTGTTTCCCAGTATATCTGCGTGAATCAAGTTAATCTGCCAGATTTTGTAAAGAAATAACGGAAATTAAGTGAGTTTTTTCCAGAAAAATTCACCCCTATGCATTACTATGGGAATGTGACCATGTGGAATATCGTTTTTAATTTCAAGGATTTCGATAAAATAGAAGTGTTTTCCAGTATATCTGCGTGAATGAAGTAAATCTACCAGATTTTGTAAAGAAATAACGGAAATTAAGTGAGTTTTTCCCAGAACAATTCACCCCTATGCTTTACTATGGGAATCCTCCCTATGCTTTACTATGGGAAAGTAATAGCATGTCGATTCACTTATTTCATATGAAGGATTTCTATAAAAACCAAGTGTTTCCCACTATATCTACGTGAATGAAGTTAACTGGACCCTTACTTTAAAGAAAGACCCGAAATTAAATTAGTTTTTTCCAGAAAAATTCACCCCTATGCTTTACTATGGGAATATGACCCCATATGGAATAACTTTTTTAATTTCAAGGATTTCGATAAAAACCAAGTGTTTTCTATTAATTCTTGGTTAGATACGTTAACTGGCTAATTTTTGTAGAGAAATATTGGAAATTAAGTGAGTTGTTGAAGAATGAATTTTCCTCAATGCTTTCCTATGGGACACAAATCGACTTCAGAAAAAGTGTAGAATTTTCTGCATTTTAGAACGAAAATCTTTGATTTTGCCAGTTTTGACACTAATCTCATCTTGAATAATACTCATGGATTTCGATTATAAAACTAATTAAACGTGTAATATAGCTTATTTATAGGTATATTAACATATTATCATCAAGTTTTCAGCAAAATTAAGTTTAATTAAAAAATTGATTTCCCATTGCTCCTATGGGAATCCTCCCTATGCTTTACTATGGGAATGAAAGTGCATGTCGATTCACTTATTTCATATGAAGCATTTCTATAAAAACCAAGTGTTTCCAACTATATCTACGTGAATGAAGTTAACTGGACCCTTTTTTTAAAGAAACACCTGGAATTAAATAAGTTTTTCCAGAAAAATTCACCCCTATGCTTTACTATGGGAATATGACCACATATGGAATATCGTTTTTAATTACAAGGATTTCGATAAAATAGAAGTGTTTCCCAGTATATCTGCGTGAATCAAGTTAATCTGCCAGATTTTGTAAAGAAATAACGGAAATTAAGTGAGTTTTTTCCAGAAAAATTCACCCCTATGCATTACTATGGGAATGTGACCATGTGGAATATCGTTTTTAATTTCAAGGATTTCGATAAAATAGAAGTGTTTTCCAGTATATCTGCGTGAATGAAGTAAATCTACCAGATTTTGTAAAGAAATAACGGAAATTAAGTGAGTTTTTCCCAGAACAATTCACCCCTATGCTTTACTATGGGTATCCTCCCTATGCTTTACTATGGGAAAGTAATAGCATGTCGATTCACTTATTTCATATGAAGGATTTCTATAAAAACCAAGTGTTTCCCACTATATCTACGTGAATGAAGTTAACTGGACCCTTTTTTTAAAGAAACGAACGGAATTAAATAAGTTTTTTCCAGAAAAATTCACCCCTATGCTTTACTATGGGAATATGACCACATATGGAATATCGTTTTTAATTACAAGGATTTCGATAAAATAGAAGTGTTTCCCAGTATACCTGCGTGAATCAAGTATATCTACCAGATTTTGTAAAGAAATAACGGAAATTAAGTGAGTTTTTCCCAGAACAATTCACCCCTATGCTTTACTATGGGAATCCTCCCTATGCTTTACTATGGGAATGTAATAGCATGTCTATTCACTTATTTCATATGAAGGATTTCTACAAAAACCAAGTGTTTCCCACTATATCTACGTGAATGAAATTAACTGGACCCTTTTTTTAAAGAAACACCTGGAATTAAATAAGTTTTTCCAGAAAAATTCACCCCTATGCTTTACTATGGGAATATGACCACATATGGAATATCGTTTTTAATTAAAAGGATTTCGATAAAATAGAAGTGTTTCCCAGTATATCTGCGTGAATCAAGTTAATCTGCCAGATTTTGTAAAGAAATAACGGAAATTAAGTGAGTTTTTTCCAGAAAAATTCACCCCTATGCATTACTATGGGAATGTGACCATGTGGAATATCGTTTTTAATTTCAAGGATTTCGATAAAATAGAAGTGTTTTCCAGTATATCTGCGTGAATGAAGTAAATCTACCAGATTTTGTAAAGAAATAACGGAAATTAAGTGAGTTTTTCCCAGAACAATTCACCCCTATGCTTTACTATGGGAATCCTCCCTATGCTTTACTATGGGAAAGTAATAGCATGTCGATTCACTTATTTCATATGAAGGATTTCTATAAAAACCAAGTGTTTCCCACTATATCTACGTGAATGAAGTTAACTGGACCCTTACTTTAAAGAAAGACCCGAAATTAAATTAGTTTTTTCCAGAAAAATTCACCCCTATGCTTTACTATGGGAATATGACCCCATATGGAATACCTTTTTTAATTTCAAGGATTTCGATAAAAACCAAGTGTTTTCTATTAATTCTTGGTTAGATACGTTAACTGGCTAATTTTTGTAGAGAAATATTGGAAATTAAGTGAGTTGTTGAAGAATGAATTTTCCTCAATGCTTTCCTATGGGACACAAATCGACTTCAGAAAAAGTGTAGAATTTTCTGCATTTTAGAACGAAAATCTTTGATTTTGCCAGTTTTGACACTAATCTCATCTTGAATAATACTCATGGATTTCGATTATAAAACTAATTAAACGTGTAATATAGCTTATTTATAGGTATATTAACATATTATCATCAAGTTTTCAGCAAAATTAAGTTTAATTAAAAAATTGATTTCCCATTGCTCCTATGGGAATCCTCCCTATGCTTTACTATGGGAATGAAAGTGCATGTCGATTCACTTATTTCATATGAAGCATTTCTATAAAAACCAAGTGTTTCCAACTATATCTACGTGAATGAAGTTAACTGGACCCTTTTTTTAAAGAAACACCTGGAATTAAATAAGTTTTTCCAGAAAAATTCACCCCTATGCTTTACTATGGGAATGTGACCATGTGGAATATCGTTTTTAATTTCAAGGATTTCGATAAAATAGAAGTGTTTTCCAGTATATCTGCGTGAATGAAGTAAATCTACCAGATTTTGTAAAGAAATAACGGAAATTAAGTGAGTTTTTCCCAGAACAATTCACCCCTATGCTTTACTATGGGAATCCTCCCTATGCTTTACTATGGGAATGTAATAGCATGTCGATTCACTTATTTCATATGAAGGATTTCTACAAAAACCAAGTGTTTCCCACTATATCTACGTGAATGAAATTAACTGGACCCTTTTTTTAAAGAAACACCTGGAATTAAATAAGTTTTTCCAGAAAAATTCACCCCTATGCTTTACTATGGGAATATGACCACATATGGAATATCGTTTTTAATTAAAAGGATTTCGATAAAATAGAAGTGTTTCCCAGTATATCTGCGTGAATCAAGTTAATCTGCCAGATTTTGTAAAGAAATAACGGAAATTAAGTGAGTTTTTTCCAGAAAAATTCACCCCTATGCATTACTATGGGAATGTGACCATGTGGAATATCGTTTTTAATTTCAAGGATTTCGATAAAATAGAAGTGTTTTCCAGTATATCTGCGTGAATGAAGTAAATCTACCAGATTTTGTAAAGAAATAACGGAAATTAAGTGAGTTTTTCCCAGAACAATTCACCCCTATGCTTTACTATGGGAATCCTCCCTATGCTTTACTATGGGAAAGTAATAGCATGTCGATTCACTTATTTCATATGAAGGATTTCTATAAAAACCAAGTGTTTCCCACTATATCTACGTGAATGAAGTTAACTGGACCCTTACTTTAAAGAAAGACCCGAAATTAAATTAGTTTTTTCCAGAAAAATTCACCCCTATGCTTTACTATGGGAATATGACCCCATATGGAATAACTTTTTTAATTTCAAGGATTTCGATAAAAACCAAGTGTTTTCTATTAATTCTTGGTTAGATACGTTAACTGGCTAATTTTTGTAGAGAAATATTGGAAATTAAGTGAGTTGTTGAAGAATGAATTTTCCTCAATGCTTTCCTATGGGACACAAATCGACTTCAGAAAAAGTGTAGAATTTTCTGCATTTTAGAACGAAAATCTTTGATTTTGCCAGTTTTGACACTAATCTCATCTTGAATAATACTCATGGATTTCGATTATAAAACTAATTAAACGTGTAATATAGCTTATTTATAGGTATATTAACATATTATCATCAAGTTTTCAGCAAAATTAAGTTTAATTAAAAAATTGATTTCCCATTGCTCCTATGGGAATCCTCCCTATGCTTTACTATGGGAATGAAAGTGCATGTCGATTCACTTATTTCATATGAAGCATTTCTATAAAAACCAAGTGTTTCCAACTATATCTACGTGAATGAAGTTAACTGGACCCTTTTTTTAAAGAAACACCTGGAATTAAATAAGTTTTTCCAGAAAAATTCACCCCTATGCTTTACTATGGGAATATGACCACATATGGAATATCGTTTTTAATTACAAGGATTTCGATAAAATAGAAGTGTTTCCCAGTATATCTGCGTGAATCAAGTTAATCTGCCAGATTTTGTAAAGAAATAACGGAAATTAAGTGAGTTTTTTCCAGAAAAATTCACCCCTATGCATTACTATGGGAATGTGACCATGTGGAATATCGTTTTTAATTTCAAGGATTTCGATAAAATAGAAGTGTTTTCCAGTATATCTGCGTGAATGAAGTAAATCTACCAGATTTTGTAAAGAAATAACGGAAATTAAGTGAGTTTTTCCCAGAACAATTCACCCCTATGCTTTACTATGGGAATCCTCCCTATGCTTTACTATGGGAAAGTAATAGCATGTCGATTCACTTATTTCATATGAAGGATTTCTATAAAAACCAAGTGTTTCCCACTATATCTACGTGAATGAAGTTAACTGGACCCTTTTTTTAAAGAAACGAACGGAATTAAATAAGTTTTTCCAGAAAAATTCACCCCTATGCTTTACTATGGGAATATGACCACATATGGAATATCGTTTTTAATTACAAGGATTTCGATAAAATAGAAGTGTTTCCCAGTATACCTGCGTGAATCAAGTATATCTACCAGATTTTGTAAAGAAATAACGGAAATTAAGTGAGTTTTTCCCAGAACAATTCACCCCTATGCTTTACTATGGGAATCCTCCCTATGCTTTACTATGGGAATGTAATAGCATGTCGATTCACTTATTTCATATGAAGGATTTCTACAAAAACCAAGTGTTTCCCACTATATCTACGTGAATGAAATTAACTGGACCCTTTTTTTAAAGAAACACCTGGAATTAAATAAGTTTTTCCAGAAAAATTCACCCCTATGCTTTACTATGGGAATATGACCACATATGGAATATCGTTTTTAATTAAAAGGATTTCGATAAAATAGAAGTGTTTCCCAGTATATCTGCGTGAATCAAGTTAATCTGCCAGATTTTGTAAAGAAATAACGGAAATTAAGTGAGTTTTTTCCAGAAAAATTCACCCCTATGCATTAATATGGGAATGTGACCATGTGGAATATCGTTTTTAATTTCAAGGATTTCGATAAAATAGAAGTGTTTTCCAGTATATCTGCGTGAATGAAGTAAATCTACCAGATTTTGTAAAGAAATAACGGAAATTAAGTGAGTTTTTCCCAGAACAATTCACCCCTATGCTTTACTATGGGAATCCTCCCTATGCTTTACTATGGGAAAGTAATAGCATGTCGATTCACTTATTTCATATGAAGGATTTCTATAAAAACCAAGTGTTTCCCACTATATCTACGTGAATGAAGTTAACTGGACCCTTTTTTTAAAGAAACGAACGGAATTAAATAAGTTTTTCCAGAAAAATTCACCC
>NW_028328356.1:0-60658 GCF_048544385.1 Mastigoproctus giganteus
AATACCAGGAATTAAAAATGATATTCCACATGGGGTCATATTCCCATAGTAATGCATAGGGGAGATTTTTTTGGAAAAACTCATTTAATTTCTAGTCTTTCTTTAAACCAAAGGTGTCGTTTACTTCATTTACGCAGATATAGTGTGACGGACCTCGTTTTTATCGAATTGGTTCATATGAAGTAAGTTAATCGACATGTCATTTGACTTCCATAGTAAAGCAATGGGAGGATTCCCATAGGAGACAATGGGAAATCAGTTTCTTTTTTAAATTAATTTCTGCTGAAAACTTGATGATAATATGTTAATATACCTACAAATAAGCTATATTACACGTTTATTAATTTTCTCATCGAAATTCTTGTGTATTATTTAAGATGGGTTTAGTGTGAAAAGTGGCAAAATCAAAGATTTTTCTTCTAAAGTGAACGAAATTCATTACTTTTCTGTAGCGTTTTGTGTTTTACAGGGAAGCCCTGAAGATAATTCTTTCCTCAACAACTCGCTTAATCTCCATTATATCTCTACAAAAATTAGCCAGTTAACGTATCTAACCAAGAATTAATTGAAAACACATCGTTTTTATGGAAATTCCTGAAACTAAAAAAGATAATCCACATGGGGTCATATCCCATAGTAATGCATAGGGGAGATTTTTTTTGGAAAAACTCATTTAATTTCTGGTCTTTCTTTAAACCAAGGGTGTAGTTTACTTAATTTACGCAGATATAGTGTGACGGACCTCGTTTTTATCGAATTGGTTCATATGAAGTAAGTTAATCGACATGTCATTTGACTCCCATAGTAAAGCATAGGGAGGATTTCCATAGAAAAGCATAGGAGTAAATTATTCTGGAAAAACTCACTTAATTACAGTTTGTTCTTTACCAAACTTGGCAAATTTACTTTATTCACGTAAATACACTGGGATACACTTCGACTTTATCGAAATACCAGGAATTAAAAGTGATATTCCACATGGGGTCATATTCCCATAGTAATGCATAGGGGAGATTTTTTTTGGAAAAACTCATTTAATTTCTGGTCTTTCTTTAAACAAAGGGTGTAGTTTACTTCAATTACGCAGATATAGTGTGACGGACCTCGTTTTTATCGAATTGGTTCATATGAAGTAAGTTAATCGACATGTCATTTGACTCCCATAGTAAAGCATAGGGAGGATTTCCATAGAAAAGCATAGGAGTAAATTATTCTGGAAAAACTCAATTACAGTTTGTTCTTTACCAAACTTGGCAAATTTACTTTATTCACGTAAATACACTGGGATCTCCCCTATGCATTACTATGGGAATATGACCCCATGTGGAATATCATTTTTAATTCCTGGTATTTCGACTTTGTCGAAATACCAGGAATTAAAAATGATATTCCACATGGGGTCATATTCCCATAGTAATGCATAGGGGAGATTTTTTTTGGAAAAACTCATTTAATTTCTAGTCTTTCTTTAAACCAAGGGTGTAGTTTACTTCATTTACGCAGATATAGTGTGACGGACCTCGTTTTTATCGAATTGGTTCATATGAAGTAAGTTAATCGACATGTCATTTGACTCCCATAGTAAAGCATAGGGAGGATTTCCATAGAAAAGCATAGGAGTAAATTATTCTGGAAAAACTCACTTAATTACAGTTTGTTCTTTACTAAACTTGGCAAATTTATTTTATTCACGTAAGTACACTGGGATACACTTCGACTTTGTCGAAATACCAGGAATTAAAATGATATTCCACATGGGGTCATATTCCCATAGTAATGCATAGGGGAGATTTTTTTTGGAAAAACTCATTTAATTTCTAGTCTTTCTTTAAACCAAGGGTGTCGTTTACTTCATTTACGCAGATATAGTGTGAAGGACCTCGTTTTTATCGAATTGGTTCATATGAAGTAGTTAATCGACATGTCATTTGACTCCCATAGTAAAGCAATGGGAGGATTCCCATAGGAGACAATGGGAAATCAGTTTCTTTTTTAAATTAATTTCTGCTGAAAACTTGATGATAATATGTTAATATACCTACAAATAAGCTATATTACACGTTTATTTAGTTTTCTCATCGAAATTCTTGTGTATTATTTAAGATGGGTTTAGTGTGAAAAGTGGCAAAATCAAGATTTTTCTTCTAAAGTGAAGGAATTCATTACTTTTCTGTAGCGTTTTGTGTTTTACAGGGAAGCACTGAAGATAATTCTTTCCTCAACAACTCGCTTAATTTCCATTATATCTCTACAAACATTAGCCAGTTAACGTATCTAACCAAGAAATAATTGAAAACACATCGTTTTTATGGAAATTCCTGAAACTAAAAAAGATAATCCACAAGGGGTGGGGTCATATTCCCATAGTAATGCATAGGGGAGATTTTTTTTGGAAAAAACTCATTTAATTCGGGTCTTTCTTTAAACCAAGGGTGTAGTTTACTTAATTTAGGCAGATATTGTGTGACGGACCTCGTTTTTATCGAATTGGTTCATATGAAGTAAGTTAATCGACATGTCATTTGACTCCCATAGTAAAGCATAGGGAGGATTTCCATAGAAAAGCATAGGAGTAAATTATTCTGGAAAAACTCACTTAATTACAGTTTGTTCTTTACCAAACTTGGCAAATTTACTTTATTCTCGTAAATACACTGGGATACACTTCGACTTTATCGAAATACCAGGAATTAAAAGTGATATTCCACATGGGGTCATATTCCCATAGTAATGCAGAGGGGAGATTTTTTTTGGAAAAAACTCATTTAATTTCTGGTCTTTCTTTAAACAAAGGGTGCAGTTTACTTCATTTACGCAGGTATAGTGTGACGGACCTCGTTTTTATCGAATTGGTTCATATGAAGTAAGTTAATCGACATGTCATTTGACTCCCATAGTAAAGCATAGGGAGGATTTCCATAGAAAAGCATAGGAGTAAATTATTCTGGAAAAACTCACTTAATTACAGTTTGTTCTTTACTACCTTGGCAAATTTACTTTTTTCACGTAAGTACACTGGGATACACTTCGACTTTGTCGAAATACCAGGAATTAAAAATGATATTCCACATGGGGTCATATTCCCATAGTAATGCATAGGGGAGATTTTTTTTTGGAAAAACTCATTTAATTTCTAGTCTTTCTTTAAACCAAGGGTGTCGTTTACTTCATTTACGCAGATATAGTGTGACGGATTTCGTTTTTATCGAATTGGTTCATATGAAGTAAGTTAATCGACATGTCATTTGACTCCCATAGTAAAGCAATGGGAGGATTCCCATAGGAGACAATGG
The DNA here is from genome assembly GCF_048544385.1 of Mastigoproctus giganteus. Lineage (NCBI taxonomy): Eukaryota > Metazoa > Arthropoda > Arachnida > Uropygi > Thelyphonidae > Mastigoproctus > Mastigoproctus giganteus. The sequence continues at coordinate 3,294 of NW_028328356.1, forward strand.
GAAATCAGTTTCTTTTTTAAATTAATTTCTGCTGAAAACTTGATGATAATATGTTAATATACCTACAAATAAGCTATATTACACGTTTATTTAGTTTTCTCATCGAAATTCTTGTGTATTATTTAAGATGGGTTTAGTGTGAAAAGTGGCAAAATCAAAGATTTTTCTTCTAAAGTGAACGAAATTCATTACTTTTCTGTAGCGTTTTGTGTTTTACAGGGAAGCACTGAAGATAATTCTTTCCTCAACAACTCGCTTAATCTCCATTATATCTCTACAAAAATTAGCCAGTTAACGTATCTAACCAAGAATTAATTGAAAACACATCGTTTTTATGGAAATTCCTGAAACTAAAAAAGATAATCCACATGGGGTCATATCCCATAGTAATGCATAGGGGAGATTTTTTTTGGAAAAACTCATTTAATTTCTGGTCTTTCTTTAAACCAAGGGTGTAGTTTACTTAATTTATGTAGATATAGTGTGACGGACCTCGTTTTTATCGAATTGGTTCATATGAAGTAAGTTAATCGACATGTCATTTGACTCCCATAGTAAAGCATAGGGAGGATTTCCATAGAAAAGCATAGGAGTAAATTATTCTGGAAAAACTCACTTAATTACAGTTTGTCTTTACCAAACTTGGCAAATTTACTTTATTCACGTAAATACACTGGGATACACTTCGACTTTATCGAAATACCAGGAATTAAAAGTGATATTCCACATGGGGTCATATTCCCATAGTAATGCATAGGGGAGATTTTTTTTGGAAAAACTCATTTAATTTCTGGTCTTTCTTTAAACAAAGGGTGTAGTTTACTTCAATTACGCAGATATAGTGTGACGGACCTCGTTTTTATCGAATTGGTTCATATGAAGTAAGTTAATCGACATGTCATTTGACTCCCATAGTAAAGCATAGGGAGGATTTCCATAGAAAAGCATAGGAGTAAATTATTCTGGAAAAACTCAATTACAGTTTGTTCTTTACCAAACTTGGCAAATTTACTTTATTCACGTAAATACACTGGGATCTCCCCTATGCATTACTATGGGAATATGACCCCATGTGGAATATCATTTTTAATTCCTGGTATTTCGACTTTGTCGAAATACCAGGAATTAAAAATGATATTCCACATGGGGTCATATTCCCATAGTAATGCATAGGGGAGATTTTTTTTGGAAAAACTCATTTAATTTCTAGTCTTTCTTTAAACCAAGGGTGTAGTTTACTTCATTTACGCAGATATAGTGTGACGGACCTCGTTTTTATCGAATTGGTTCATATGAAGTAAGTTAATCGACATGTCATTTGACTCCCATAGTAAAGCATAGGGAGGATTTCCATAGAAAAGCATAGGAGTAAATTATTCTGGAAAAACTCACTTAATTACAGTTTGTTCTTTACTAAACTTGGCAAATTTATTTTATTCACGTAAGTACACTGGGATACACTTCGACTTTGTCGAAATACCAGGAATTAAAAATGATATTCCACATGGGGTCATATTCCCATAGTAATGCATAGGGGAGATTTTTTTTGGAAAAACTCATTTAATTTCTAGTCTTTCTTTAACCAAGGGTGTCGTTTACTTCATTTACGCAGATATAGTGTGAAGGACCTCGTTTTTATCGAATTGGTTCATATGAAGTAAGTTAATCGACATGTCATTTGACTCCCATAGTAAAGCAATGGAGGATTCCCATAGGAGACAATGGGAAATCAGTTTCTTTTTTAAATTAATTTCTGCTGAAAACTTGATGATAATATGTTAATATACCTACAAATAAGCTATATTACACGTTTATTTAGTTTTCTCATCGAAATTCTTGTGTATTATTTAAGATGGGTTTAGTGTGAAAAGTGGCAAAATCAAAGATTTTTCTTCTAAAGTGAAGGAAATTCATTACTTTTCTGTAGCGTTTTGTGTTTTACAGGGAAGCACTGAAGATAATTCTTTCCTCAACAACTCGCTTAATTTCCATTATATCTCTACAGAAATTAGCCAGTTAACGTATCTAACCAAGAAATAATTGAAAACACATCGTTTTTATGGAAATTCCTGAAACTAAAAAAGATAATCCACATGGGGTCATATTCCCATAGTAATGCATAGGGGAGATTTTTTTTGGAAAAACTCATTTAATTTCGGGTCTTTCTTTAAACCAAGGGTGTAGTTTACTTAATTTAGGCAGATATTGTGTGACGGACCTCGTTTTTATCGAATTGGTTCATATGAAGTAAGTTAATCGACATGTCATTTGACTCCCATAGTAAAGCATAGGGAGGATTTCCATAGAAAAGCATAGGAGTAAATTATTCTGGAAAAACTCACTTAATTACAGTTTGTTCTTTACCAAACTTGGCAAATTTACTTTATTCTCGTAAATACACTGGGATACACTTCGACTTTATCGAAATACCAGGAATTAAAAGTGATATTCCACATGGGGTCATATTCCCATAGTAATGCAGAGGGGAGATTTTTTTTTGGAAAAACTCATTTAATTTCTGGTCTTTCTTTAAACAAAGGGTGCAGTTTACTTCATTTACGCAGGTATAGTGTGACGGACCTCGTTTTTATCGAATTGGTTCATATGAAGTAAGTTAATCGACATGTCATTTGACTCCCATAGTAAAGCATAGGGAGGATTTCCATAGAAAAGCATAGGAGTAAATTATTCTGGAAAAACTCACTTAATTACAGTTTGTTCTTTACTACACTTGGCAAATTTACTTTTTTCACGTAAGTACACTGGGATACACTTCGACTTTGTCGAAATACCAGGAATTAAAAATGATATTCCACATGGGGTCATATTCCCATAGTAATGCATAGGGGAGATTTTTTTTGGAAAAACTCATTTAATTTCTAGTCTTTCTTTAAACCAAGGGTGTCGTTTACTTCATTTACGCAGATATAGTGTGACGGATTTCGTTTTTATCGAATTGGTTCATATGAAGTAAGTTAATCGACATGTCATTTGACTCCCATAGTAAAGCAATGGGAGGATTCCCATAGGAGACAATGGGAAATCAGTTTCTTTTTAAATTAATTTCTGCTGAAAACTTGATGATAATATGTTAATATACCTACAAATAAGCTATATTACACGTTTATTTAGTTTTCTCATCGAAATTCTTGTGTATTATTTAAGATGGGTTTAGTGTGAAAAGTGGCAAAATCAAAGATTTTTCTTCTAAAGTGAACGAAATTCATTACTTTTCTGTAGCGTTTTGTGTTTTACAGGGAAGCACTGAAGATAATTCTTTCCTCAACAACTCGCTTAATCTCCATTATATCTCTACAAAAATTAGCCAGTTAACGTATCTAACCAAGAATTAATTGAAAACACATCGTTTTCATGGAAATTCCTGAAACTAAAAAAGATAATCCACATGGGGTCATATCCCATAGTAATGCATAGGGGAGACTTTTTTTGGAAAAACTCATTTAATTTCTGGTCTTTCTTTAAACCAAGGGTGTAGTTTACTTCATTTACGCAGATATAGTGTGACGGACCTCGTTTTTATCGAATTGGTTCATATGAAGTAAGTTAATCGACATGTCATTTGACTCCCATAGTAAAGCATAGGGAGGATTTCCATAGAAAAGCATAGGAGTAAATTATTCTGGAAAAAGTCACTTAATTACAGTTTGTTCTTTACCAAACTTGGCAAATTTACTTTATTCACGTAAATACACTGGGGTACACTTCGACTTTGTCGAAATACCCGGAATTAAAAATGATATTCCACATGGGGTCATATTCCCATAGTAATGCATAGGGGAGATTTTTTTTGGAAAAACTCATTTAATTTCTAGTCTTTCTTTAAACCAAGGGTGCAGTTTACTTCATTTACGCAGATATAGTGTGACGGACCTCGTTTTTATCGAATTGGTTCATATGAAGTAAGTTAATCGACATTTCATTTGACTCCCATAGTAAAGCAATGGGAGGATTCCCATAGGAGACAATGGGAAATCAGTTTCTTTTTTAAATTAATTTCTGCTGAAAACTTGATGATAATATGTTAATATACCTACAAATAAGCTATATTACACGTTTATTTAGTTTTCTCATCGAAATTCTTGTGTATTATTTAAGATGGGTTTAGTGTGAAAAGTGGCAAAATCAAAGATTTTTCTTCTAAAGTGAACGAAATTCATTACTTTTCTGTAGCGTTTTGTGTTTTACAGGGAAGCACTGAAGATAATTCTTTCCTCAACAACTCGCTTAATTTCCATTATATCTCTACAAAAAGTAGCCAGTTAACGTATCTAACCAAGAATTAATTGAAAACACATCGTTTTTATGGAAATTCCTGAAACTAAAAAAGATAATCCACATGGGGTCATATTCCCATAGTAATGCATAGGGGAGATTTTTTTTGGAAAAACTCATTTAATTTCTGGTCTTTCTTTAAACAAAGGGTGTAGTTTACTTCATTTACGCAGATATAGTGTGACGGACCTCGTTTTTATCGAATTGGTTCATATGAAGTAAGTTAATCGACATGTCATTTGACTCCCATAGTAAAGCATAGGGAGGATTTCCATAGAAAAGCATAGGAGTAAATTATTCTGGAAAAACTCACTTAATTACAGTTTGTTCTTTACCAAACTTGGCAAATTTACTTTCTTCACGTAAGTACACTGGGATACACTTCGACTTTATCGAAATATCAGGAATTAAAAGTGATATTCCACATGGGGTCATATTCCCATAGTAATGCATAGGGGAGATTTATTTTGGAAAAACTCATTTAATTTCTGGTCTTTCTTTAAACAAAGGGTGTAGTTTACTTCATTTACGCAGATATAGTGTGACGGACCTCGTTTTTATCGAATTGGTTCATATGAAGTAAGTTAATCGACATGTCATTTGACTCCCATAGTAAAGCATAGGGAGGATTTCCATAGAAAAGCATAGGAGTAAATTATTCTGGGAAAACTCACTTAAATACAGTTTGTTCTTTACCAAACTTGGCAAATTTACTTTATTCACGTAAATACACTGGGATACACTTCGACTTTGTCGAAATACCAGGAATTAAAAATGATATTCCACATGGGGTCATATTCCCATAGTAATGCATAGGGGAGATTTATTTTGGAAAAACTCATTTAATTTCTGGTCTTTCTTTAAACAAAGGGTGTAGTTTACATCATTTACGCAGATATAGTGTGACGGACCTCGTTTTTATCGAATTGGTTCATATGAAGTAAGTTAATCGACATGTCATTTGACTCCCATAGTAAAGCAATGGGAGGATTCCCATAGGAGACAATGGGAAATCAGTTTCTTTTTTAAATTAATTTCTGCTGAAAACTTGTTGATAATATGTTAATATACCTACAAATAAGCTATATTACACGTTTATTTAGTTTTCTCATCGAAATTCTTGTGTATTATTTAAGATGGGTTTAGTGTGAAAAGTGGCAAAATCAAAGATTTTTCTTCTAAAGTGAACGAAATTCATTAGTTTTCTGTAGCGTTTTGTGTTTTACAGGGAAGCACTGAAGATAATTCTTTCCTCAACAACTCGCTTAATTTCCATTATATCTCTACAAATATTAGCCAGTTAACGTATCTAACCAAGACTTAATTGAAAACACATAGTTTTTTTGGAAATTCCTGAAACTAAAAAAGATAATCCACATGGGGTCATATTCCCATAGTAATGCATAGGGGAGATTTTTTTTGGAAAAACTCATTTAATTTCTGGTCTTTCTTTAAACCAAGGGTGTAGTTTACTTAATTTACGCAGATATAGTGTGACGGACCTCGTTTTTATCGAATTGGTTCATATGAAGTAAGTTAATCGACATGTCATTTGACTCCCATAGTAAAGCATAGGGAGGATTTCCATAGAAAAGCATAGGAGTAAATTATTCTGGAAAAACTCACTTAATTACAGTTTGTTCTTTACCAAACTTGGCAAATTTACTTTATTCTCGTAAATACACTGGGATACACTTCGACTTTATCGAAATACCAGGAATTAAAAGTGATATTCCACATGGGGCATATTCCCATAGTAATGCATAGGGGAGATTTTTTTTGGAAAAACTCATTTAATTTCTGGTCTTTCTTTAAACAAAGGGTGTAGTTTACTTCATTTACGCAGGTATAGTGTGACGGACCTCGTTTTTATCGAATTGGTTCATATGAAGTAAGTTAATCGACATGTCATTTGACTCCCATAGTAAAGCATAGGGAGGATTTCCATAGAAAAGCATAGGAGTAAATTATTCTGGAAAAACTCACTTAATTACAGTTTGTTCTTTACTAAACTTGGCAAATTTACTTTCTTCACGTAAGTACACTGGGATACACTTCGACTTTGTCGAAATACCAGGAATTAAAAATGATATTCCACATGGGGTCATATTCCCATAGTAATGCATAGGGGAGATTTTTTTTGGAAAAACTCATTTAATTTCTAGTCTTTCTTTAAACCAAAGGTGTCGTTTACTTCATTTACGCAGATATAGTGTGACGGACCTCGTTTTTATCGAATTGGTTCATATGAAGTAAGTTAATCGACATGTCATTTGACTTCCATAGTAAAGCAATGGGAGGATTCCCATAGGAGACAATGGGAAATCAGTTTCTTTTTTAAATTAATTTCTGCTGAAAACTTGATGATAATATGTTAATATACCTACAAATAAGCTATATTACACGTTTATTAATTTTCTCATCGAAATTCTTGTGTATTATTTAAGATGGGTTTAGTGTGAAAAGTGGCAAAATCAAAGATTTTTCTTCTAAAGTGAACGAAATTCATTACTTTTCTGTAGCGTTTTGTGTTTTACAGGGAAGCCCTGAAGATAATTCTTTCCTCAACAACTCGCTTAATCTCCATTATATCTCTACAAAAATTAGCCAGTTAACGTATCTAACCAAGAATTAATTGAAAACACATCGTTTTTATGGAAATTCCTGAAACTAAAAAAGATAATCCACATGGGGTCATATCCCATAGTAATGCATAGGGGAGATTTTTTTTGGAAAAACTCATTTAATTTCTGGTCTTTCTTTAAACCAAGGGTGTAGTTTACTTAATTTACGCAGATATAGTGTGACGGACCTCGTTTTTATCGAATTGGTTCATATGAAGTAAGTTAATCGACATGTCATTTGACTCCCATAGTAAAGCATAGGGAGGATTTCCATAGAAAAGCATAGGAGTAAATTATTCTGGAAAAACTCACTTAATTACAGTTTGTTCTTTACCAAACTTGGCAAATTTACTTTATTCACGTAAATACACTGGGATACACTTCGACTTTATCGAAATACCAGGAATTAAAAGTGATATTCCACATGGGGTCATATTCCCATAGTAATGCATAGGGGAGATTTTTTTTGGAAAAACTCATTTAATTTCTGGTCTTTCTTTAAACAAAGGGTGTAGTTTACTTCAATTACGCAGATATAGTGTGACGGACCTCGTTTTTATCGAATTGGTTCATATGAAGTAAGTTAATCGACATGTCATTTGACTCCCATAGTAAAGCATAGGGAGGATTTCCATAGAAAAGCATAGGAGTAAATTATTCTGGAAAAACTCAATTACAGTTTGTTCTTTACCAAACTTGGCAAATTTACTTTATTCACGTAAATACACTGGGATCTCCCCTATGCATTACTATGGGAATATGACCCCATGTGGAATATCATTTTTAATTCCTGGTATTTCGACTTTGTCGAAATACCAGGAATTAAAAATGATATTCCACATGGGGTCATATTCCCATAGTAATGCATAGGGGAGATTTTTTTTGGAAAAACTCATTTAATTTCTAGTCTTTCTTTAAACCAAGGGTGTAGTTTACTTCATTTACGCAGATATAGTGTGACGGACCTCGTTTTTATCGAATTGGTTCATATGAAGTAAGTTAATCGACATGTCATTTGACTCCCATAGTAAAGCATAGGGAGGATTTCCATAGAAAAGCATAGGAGTAAATTATTCTGGAAAAACTCACTTAATTACAGTTTGTTCTTTACTAAACTTGGCAAATTTATTTTATTCACGTAAGTACACTGGGATACACTTCGACTTTGTCGAAATACCAGGAATTAAAAATGATATTCCACATGGGGTCATATTCCCATAGTAATGCATAGGGGAGATTTTTTTTGGAAAAACTCATTTAATTTCTAGTCTTTCTTTAAACCAAGGGTGTCGTTTACTTCATTTACGCAGATATAGTGTGAAGGACCTCGTTTTTATCGAATTGGTTCATATGAAGTAAGTTAATCGACATGTCATTTGACTCCCATAGTAAAGCAATGGGAGGATTCCCATAGGAGACAATGGGAAATCAGTTTCTTTTTTAAATTAATTTCTGCTGAAAACTTGATGATAATATGTTAATATACCTACAAATAAGCTATATTACACGTTTATTTAGTTTTCTCATCGAAATTCTTGTGTATTATTTAAGATGGGTTTAGTGTGAAAAGTGGCAAAATCAAAGATTTTTCTTCTAAAGTGAAGGAAATTCATTACTTTTCTGTAGCGTTTTGTGTTTTACAGGGAAGCACTGAAGATAATTCTTTCCTCAACAACTCGCTTAATTTCCATTATATCTCTACAAACATTAGCCAGTTAACGTATCTAACCAAGAAATAATTGAAAACACATCGTTTTTATGGAAATTCCTGAAACTAAAAAAGATAATCCACATGGGGTCATATTCCCATAGTAATGCATAGGGGAGATTTTTTTTGGAAAAACTCATTTAATTTCGGGTCTTTCTTTAAACCAAGGGTGTAGTTTACTTAATTTAGGCAGATATTGTGTGACGGACCTCGTTTTTATCGAATTGGTTCATATGAAGTAAGTTAATCGACATGTCATTTGACTCCCATAGTAAAGCATAGGGAGGATTTCCATAGAAAAGCATAGGAGTAAATTATTCTGGAAAAACTCACTTAATTACAGTTTGTTCTTTACCAAACTTGGCAAATTTACTTTATTCTCGTAAATACACTGGGATACACTTCGACTTTATCGAAATACCACTAATTAAAAGTGATATTCCACATGGGGTCATATTCCCATAGTAATGCAGAGGGGAGATTTTTTTTGGAAAAACTCATTTAATTTCTGGTCTTTCTTTAAACAAAGGGTGCAGTTTACTTCATTTACGCAGGTATAGTGTGACGGACCTCGTTTTTATCGAATTGGTTCATATGAAGTAAGTTAATCGACATGTCATTTGACTCCCATAGTAAAGCATAGGGAGGATTTCCATAGAAAAGCATAGGAGTAAATTATTCTGGAAAAACTCACTTAATTACAGTTTGTTCTTTACTACACTTGGCAAATTTACTTTTTTCACGTAAGTACACTGGGATACACTTCGACTTTGTCGAAATACCAGGAATTAAAAATGATATTCCACATGGGGTCATATTCCCATAGTAATGCATAGGGGAGATTTTTTTTGGAAAAACTCATTTAATTTCTAGTCTTTCTTTAAACCAAGGGTGTCGTTTACTTCATTTACGCAGATATAGTGTGACGGATTTCGTTTTTATCGAATTGGTTCATATGAAGTAAGTTAATCGACATGTCATTGGACTCCCATAGTAAAGCAATGGGAGGATTCCCATAGGAGACAATGGGAAATCAGTTTCTTTTTTAAATTAATTTCTGCTGAAAACTTGATGATAATATGTTAATATACCTACAAATAAGCTATATTACACGTTTATTTAGTTTTCTCATCGAAATTCTTGTGTATTATTTAAGATGGGTTTAGTGTGAAAAGTGGCAAAATCAAAGATTTTTCTTCTAAAGTGAACGAAATTCATTACTTTTCTGTAGCGTTTTGTGTTTTACAGGGAAGCACTGAAGATAATTCTTTCCTCAACAACTCGCTTAATCTCCATTATATCTCTACAAAAATTAGCCAGTTAACGTATCTAACCAAGAATTAATTGAAAACACATCGTTTTCATGGAAATTCCTGAAACTAAAAAAGATAATCCACATGGGGTCATATCCCATAGTAATGCATAGGGGAGACTTTTTTTGGAAAAACTCATTTAATTTCTGGTCTTTCTTTAAACCAAGGGTGTAGTTTACTTCATTTACGCAGATATAGTGTGACGGACCTCGTTTTTATCGAATTGGTTCATATGAAGTAAGTTAATCGACATGTCATTTGACTCCCATAGTAAAGCAATGGGAGGATTCCCATAGGAGACAATGGGAAATCAGTTTCTTTTTTAAATTAATTTCTGCTGAAAACTTGTTGATAATATGTTAATATACCTACAAATAAGCTATATTACACGTTTATTTAGTTTTCTCATCGAAATTCTTGTGTATTATTTAAGATGGGTTTAGTGTGAAAAGTGGCAAAATCAAAGATTTTTCTTCTAATGTGAACGAAATTCATTAGTTTTCTGTAGCGTTTTGTGTTTTACAGGGAAGCACTGAAGATAATTCTTTCCTCAACAACTCGCTTAATTTCCATTATATCTCTACAAATATTAGCCAGTTAACGTATCTAACCAAGACTTAATTGAAAACACATAGTTTTTATGGAAATTCCTGAAACTAAAAAAGATAATCCACATGGGGTCATATTCCCATAGTAATGCATAGGGGAGATTTTTTTTGGAAAAACTCATTTAATTTCTGGTCTTTCTTTAAACCAAGGGTGTAGTTTACTTAATTTACGCAGATATAGTGTGACGGACCTCGTTTTTATCGAATTGGTTCATATGAAGTAAGTTAATCGACATGTCATTTGACTCCCATAGTAAAGCATAGGGAGGATTTCCATAGAAAAGCATAGGAGTAAATTATTCTGGAAAAACTCACTTAATTACAGTTTGTTCTTTACCAAACTTGGCAAATTTACTTTATTCTCGTAAATACACTGGGATACACTTCGACTTTATCGAAATACCAGGAATTAAAAGTGATATTCCACATGGGGCATATTCCCATAGTAATGCATAGGGGAGATTTTTTTTGGAAAAACTCATTTAATTTCTGGTCTTTCTTTAAACAAAGGGTGTAGTTTACTTCATTTACGCAGGTATAGTGTGACGGACCTCGTTTTTATCGAATTGGTTCATATGAAGTAAGTTAATCGACATGTCATTTGACTCCCATAGTAAAGCATAGGGAGGATTTCCATAGAAAAGCATAGGAGTAAATTATTCTGGAAAAACTCACTTAATTACAGTTTGTTCTTTACTAAACTTGGCAAATTTACTTTCTTCACGTAAGTACACTGGGATACACTTCGACTTTGTCGAAATACCAGGAATTAAAAATGATATTCCACATGGGGTCATATTCCCATAGTAATGCATAGGGGAGATTTTTTTTGGAAAAACTCATTTAATTTCTAGTCTTTCTTTAAACCAAAGGTGTCGTTTACTTCATTTACGCAGATATAGTGTGACGGACCTCGTTTTTATCGAATTGGTTCATATGAAGTAAGTTAATCGACATGTCATTTGACTTCCATAGTAAAGCAATGGGAGGATTCCCATAGGAGACAATGGGAAATCAGTTTCTTTTTTAAATTAATTTCTGCTGAAAACTTGATGATAATATGTTAATATACCTACAAATAAGCTATATTACACGTTTATTAATTTTCTCATCGAAATTCTTGTGTATTATTTAAGATGGGTTTAGTGTGAAAAGTGGCAAAATCAAAGATTTTTCTTCTAAAGTGAACGAAATTCATTACTTTTCTGTAGCGTTTTGTGTTTTACAGGGAAGCCCTGAAGATAATTCTTTCCTCAACAACTCGCTTAATCTCCATTATATCTCTACAAAAATTAGCCAGTTAACGTATCTAACCAAGAATTAATTGAAAACACATCGTTTTTATGGAAATTCCTGAAACTAAAAAAGATAATCCACATGGGGTCATATCCCATAGTAATGCATAGGGGAGATTTTTTTTGGAAAAACTCATTTAATTTCTGGTCTTTCTTTAAACCAAGGGTGTAGTTTACTTAATTTACGCAGATATAGTGTGACGGACCTCGTTTTTATCGAATTGGTTCATATGAAGTAAGTTAATCGACATGTCATTTGACTCCCATAGTAAAGCATAGGGAGGATTTCCATAGAAAAGCATAGGAGTAAATTATTCTGGAAAAACTCACTTAATTACAGTTTGTTCTTTACCAAACTTGGCAAATTTACTTTATTCACGTAAATACACTGGGATACACTTCGACTTTATCGAAATACCAGGAATTTAAAAGTGATATTCCACATGGGGTCATATTCCCATAGTAATGCATAGGGGAGATTTTTTTTGGAAAAACTCATTTAATTTCTGGTCTTTCTTTAAACAAAGGGTGTAGTTTACTTCAATTACGCAGATATAGTGTGACGGACCTCGTTTTTATCGAATTGGTTCATATGAAGTAAGTTAATCGACATGTCATTTGACTCCCATAGTAAAGCATAGGGAGGATTTCCATAGAAAAGCATAGGAGTAAATTATTCTGGAAAAACTCAATTACAGTTTGTTCTTTACCAAACTTGGCAAATTTACTTTATTCACGTAAATACACTGGGATCTCCCCTATGCATTACTATGGGAATATGACCCCATGTGGAATATCATTTTTAATTCCTGGTATTTCGACTTTGTCGAAATACCAGGAATTAAAAATGATATTCCACATGGGGTCATATTCCCATAGTAATGCATAGGGGAGATTTTTTTTGGAAAAACTCATTTAATTTCTAGTCTTTCTTTAAACCAAGGGTGTAGTTTACTTCATTTACGCAGATATAGTGTGACGGACCTCGTTTTTATCGAATTGGTTCATATGAAGTAAGTTAATCGACATGTCATTTGACTCCCATAGTAAAGCATAGGGAGGATTTCCATAGAAAAGCATAGGAGTAAATTATTCTGGAAAAACTCACTTAATTACAGTTTGTTCTTTACTAAACTTGGCAAATTTATTTTATTCACGTAAGTACACTGGGATACACTTCGACTTTGTCGAAATACCAGGAATTAAAAATGATATTCCACATGGGGTCATATTCCCATAGTAATGCATAGGGGAGATTTTTTTTGGAAAAACTCATTTAATTTCTAGTCTTTCTTTAAACCAAGGGTGTCGTTTACTTCATTTACGCAGATATAGTGTGAAGGACCTCGTTTTTATCGAATTGGTTCATATGAAGTAAGTTAATCGACATGTCATTTGACTCCATAGTAAAGCAATGGGAGGATTCCCATAGGAGACAATGGGAAATCAGTTTCTTTTTTAAATTAATTTCTGCTGAAAACTTGATGATAATATGTTAATATACCTACAAATAAGCTATATTACACGTTTATTTAGTTTTCTCATCGAAATTCTTGTGTATTATTTAAGATGGGTTTAGTGTGAAAAGTGGCAAAATCAAAGATTTTTCTTCTAAAGTGAAGGAAATTCATTACTTTTCTGTAGCGTTTTGTGTTTTACAGGGAAGCACTGAAGATAATTTTTTCCTCAACAACTCGCTTAATTTCCATTATATCTCTACAAACATTAGCCAGTTAACGTATCTAACCAAGAAATAATTGAAAACACATCGTTTTTATGGAAATTCCTGAAACTAAAAAAGATAATCCACATGGGGTCATATTCCCATAGTAATGCATAGGGGAGATTTTTTTTGGAAAAACTCATTTAATTTCGGGTCTTTCTTTAAACCAAGGGTGTAGTTTACTTAATTTAGGCAGATATTGTGTGACGGACCTCGTTTTTATCGAATTGGTTCATATGAAGTAAGTTAATCGACATGTCATTTGACTCCCATAGTAAAGCATAGGGAGGATTTCCATAGAAAAGCATAGGAGTAAATTATTCTGGAAAAACTCACTTAATTACAGTTTGTTCTTTACCAAACTTGGCAAATTTACTTTATTCTCGTAAATACACTGGGATACACTTCGACTTTATCGAAATACCAGGAATTAAAAGTGATATTCCACATGGGGTCATATTCCCATAGTAATGCAGAGGGGAGATTTTTTTTGGAAAAACTCATTTAATTTCTGGTCTTTCTTTAAACAAAGGGTGCAGTTTACTTCATTTACGCAGGTATAGTGTGACGGACCTCGTTTTTATCGAATTGGTTCATATGAAGTAAGTTAATCGACATGTCATTTGACTCCCATAGTAAAGCATAGGGAGGATTTCCATAGAAAAGCATAGGAGTAAATTATTCTGGAAAAACTCACTTAATTACAGTTTGTTCTTTACTACACTTGGCAAATTTACTTTTTTCACGTAAGTACACTGGGATACACTTCGACTTTGTCGAAATACCAGGAATTAAAAATGATATTCCACATGGGGTCATATTCCCATAGTAATGCATAGGGGAGATTTTTTTTGGAAAAACTCATTTAATTTCTAGTCTTTCTTTAAACCAAGGGTGTCGTTTACTTCATTTACGCAGATATAGTGTGACGGATTTCGTTTTTATCGAATTGGTTCATATGAAGTAAGTTAATCGACATGTCATTTGACTCCCATAGTAAAGCAATGGGAGGATTCCCATAGGAGACAATGGGAAATCAGTTTCTTTTTAAATTAATTTCTGCTGAAAACTTGATGATAATATGTTAATATACCTACAAATAAGCTATATTACACGTTTATTTAGTTTTCTCATCGAAATTCTTGTGTATTATTTAAGATGGGTTTAGTGTGAAAAGTGGCAAAATCAAAGATTTTTCTTCTAAAGTGAACGAAATTCATTACTTTTCTGTAGCGTTTTGTGTTTTACAGGGAAGCACTGAAGATAATTCTTTCCTCAACAACTCGCTTAATCTCCATTATATCTCTACAAAAATTAGCCAGTTAACGTATCTAACCAAGAATTAATTGAAAACACATCGTTTTCATGGAAATTCCTGAAACTAAAAAAGATAATCCACATGGGGTCATATCCCATAGTAATGCATAGGGGAGACTTTTTTTGGAAAAACTCATTTAATTTCTGGTCTTTCTTTAAACCAAGGGTGTAGTTTACTTCATTTACGCAGATATAGTGTGACGGACCTCGTTTTTATCGAATTGGTTCATATGAAGTAAGTTAATCGACATGTCATTTGACTCCCATAGTAAAGCATAGGGAGGATTTCCATAGAAAAGCATAGGAGTAAATTATTCTGGAAAAAGTCACTTAATTACAGTTTGTTCTTTACCAAACTTGGCAAATTTACTTTATTCACGTAAATACACTGGGGTACACTTCGACTTTGTCGAAATACCCGGAATTAAAAATGATATTCCACATGGGGTCATATTCCCATAGTAATGCATAGGGGAGATTTTTTTTGGAAAAACTCATTTAATTTCTAGTCTTTCTTTAAACCAAGGGTGCAGTTTACTTCATTTACGCAGATATAGTGTGACGGACCTCGTTTTTATCGAATTGGTTCATATGAAGTAAGTTAATCGACATTTCATTTGACTCCCATAGTAAAGCAATGGAGGATTCCCATAGGAGACAATGGGAAATCAGTTTCTTTTTTAAATTAATTTCTGCTGAAAACTTGATGATAATATGTTAATATACCTACAAATAAGCTATATTACACGTTTATTTAGTTTTCTCATCGAAATTCTTGTGTATTATTTAAGATGGGTTTAGTGTGAAAAGTGGCAAAATCAAAGATTTTTCTTCTAAAGTGAACGAAATTCATTACTTTTCTGTAGCGTTTTGTGTTTTACAGGGAAGCACTGAAGATAATTCTTTCCTCAACAACTCGCTTAATTTCCATTATATCTCTACAAAAAGTAGCCAGTTAACGTATCTAACCAAGAATTAATTGAAAACACATCGTTTTTATGGAAATTCCTGAAACTAAAAAAGATAATCCACATGGGGTCATATTCCCATAGTAATGCATAGGGGAGATTTTTTTGGAAAAACTCATTTAATTTCTGGTCTTTCTTTAAACAAAGGGTGTAGTTTACTTCATTTACGCAGATATAGTGTGACGGACCTCGTTTTTATCGAATTGGTTCATATGAAGTAAGTTAATCGACATGTCATTTGACTCCCATAGTAAAGCATAGGGAGGATTTCCATAGAAAAGCATAGGAGTAAATTATTCTGGAAAAACTCACTTAATTACAGTTTGTTCTTTACCAAACTTGGCAAATTTACTTTCTTCACGTAAGTACACTGGGATACACTTCGACTTTATCGAAATATCAGGAATTAAAAGTGATATTCCACATGGGGTCATATTCCCATAGTAATGCATAGGGGAGATTTATTTTGGAAAAACTCATTTAATTTCTGGTCTTTCTTTAAACAAAGGGTGTAGTTTACTTCATTTACGCAGATATAGTGTGACGGACCTCGTTTTTATCGAATTGGTTCATATGAAGTAAGTTAATCGACATGTCATTTGACTCCCATAGTAAAGCATAGGGAGGATTTCCATAGAAAAGCATAGGAGTAAATTATTCTGGGAAAACTCACTTAAATACAGTTTGTTCTTTACCAAACTTGGCAAATTTACTTTATTCACGTAAATACACTGGGATACACTTCGACTTTGTCGAAATACCAGGAATTAAAAATGATATTCCACATGGGGTCATATTCCCATAGTAATGCATAGGGGAGATTTATTTTGGAAAAACTCATTTAATTTCTGGTCTTTCTTTAAACAAAGGGTGTAGTTTACATCATTTACGCAGATATAGTGTGACGGACCTCGTTTTTATCGAATTGGTTCATATGAAGTAAGTTAATCGACATGTCATTTGACTCCCATAGTAAAGCAATGGGAGGATTCCCATAGGAGACAATGGGAAATCAGTTTCTTTTTTAAATTAATTTCTGCTGAAAACTTGTTGATAATATGTTAATATACCTACAAATAAGCTATATTACACGTTTATTTAGTTTTCTCATCGAAATTCTTGTGTATTATTTAAGATGGGTTTAGTGTGAAAAGTGGCAAAATCAAAGATTTTTCTTCTAAAGTGAACGAAATTCATTAGTTTTCTGTAGCGTTTTGTGTTTTACAGGGAAGCACTGAAGATAATTCTTTCCTCAACAACTCGCTTAATTTCCATTATATCTCTACAAATATTAGCCAGTTAACGTATCTAACCAAGACTTAATTGAAAACACATAGTTTTTTTGGAAATTCCTGAAACTAAAAAAGATAATCCACATGGGGTCATATTCCCATAGTAATGCATAGGGGAGATTTTTTTTGGAAAAACTCATTTAATTTCTGGTCTTTCTTTAAACCAAGGGTGTAGTTTACTTAATTTACGCAGATATAGTGTGACGGACCTCGTTTTTATCGAATTGGTTCATATGAAGTAAGTTAATCGACATGTCATTTGACTCCCATAGTAAAGCATAGGGAGGATTTCCATAGAAAAGCATAGGAGTAAATTATTCTGGAAAAACTCACTTAATTACAGTTTGTTCTTTACCAAACTTGGCAAATTTACTTTATTCTCGTAAATACACTGGGATACACTTCGACTTTATCGAAATACCAGGAATTAAAAGTGATATTCCACATGGGGCATATTCCCATAGTAATGCATAGGGGAGATTTTTTTTGGAAAAACTCATTTAATTTCTGGTCTTTCTTTAAACAAAGGGTGTAGTTTACTTCATTTACGCAGGTATAGTGTGACGGACCTCGTTTTTATCGAATTGGTTCATATGAAGTAAGTTAATCGACATGTCATTTGACTCCCATAGTAAAGCATAGGGAGGATTTCCATAGAAAAGCATAGGAGTAAATTATTCTGGAAAAACTCACTTAATTACAGTTTGTTCTTTACTAAACTTGGCAAATTTACTTTCTTCACGTAAGTACACTGGGATACACTTCGACTTTGTCGAAATACCAGGAATTAAAAATGATATTCCACATGGGGTCATATTCCCATAGTAATGCATAGGGGAGATTTTTTTTGGAAAAACTCATTTAATTTCTAGTCTTTCTTTAAACCAAAGGTGTCGTTTACTTCATTTACGCAGATATAGTGTGACGGACCTCGTTTTTATCGAATTGGTTCATATGAAGTAAGTTAATCGACATGTCATTTGACTTCCATAGTAAAGCAATGGGAGGATTCCCATAGGAGACAATGGGAAATCAGTTTCTTTTTTAAATTAATTTCTGCTGAAAACTTGATGATAATATGTTAATATACCTACAAATAAGCTATATTACACGTTTATTAATTTTCTCATCGAAATTCTTGTGTATTATTTAAGATGGGTTTAGTGTGAAAAGTGGCAAAATCAAAGATTTTTCTTCTAAAGTGAACGAAATTCATTACTTTTCTGTAGCGTTTTGTGTTTTACAGGGAAGCCCTGAAGATAATTCTTTCCTCAACAACTCGCTTAATCTCCATTATATCTCTACAAAAATTAGCCAGTTAACGTATCTAACCAAGAATTAATTGAAAACACATCGTTTTTATGGAAATTCCTGAAACTAAAAAAGATAATCCACATGGGGTCATATCCCATAGTAATGCATAGGGGAGATTTTTTTTGGAAAAACTCATTTAATTTCTGGTCTTTCTTTAAACCAAGGGTGTAGTTTACTTAATTTACGCAGATATAGTGTGACGGACCTCGTTTTTATCGAATTGGTTCATATGAAGTAAGTTAATCGACATGTCATTTGACTCCCATAGTAAAGCATAGGGAGGATTTCCATAGAAAAGCATAGGAGTAAATTATTCTGGAAAAACTCACTTAATTACAGTTTGTTCTTTACCAAACTTGGCAAATTTACTTTATTCACGTAAATACACTGGGATACACTTCGACTTTATCGAAATACCAGGAATTAAAAGTGATATTCCACATGGGGTCATATTCCCATAGTAATGCATAGGGGAGATTTTTTTTGGAAAAACTCATTTAATTTCTGGTCTTTCTTTAAACAAAGGGTGTAGTTTACTTCAATTACGCAGATATAGTGTGACGGACCTCGTTTTTATCGAATTGGTTCATATGAAGTAAGTTAATCGACATGTCATTTGACTCCCATAGTAAAGCATAGGGAGGATTTCCATAGAAAAGCATAGGAGTAAATTATTCTGGAAAAACTCAATTACAGTTTGTTCTTTACCAAACTTGGCAAATTTACTTTATTCACGTAAATACACTGGGATCTCCCCTATGCATTACTATGGGAATATGACCCCATGTGGAATATCATTTTTAATTCCTGGTATTTCGACTTTGTCGAAATACCAGGAATTAAAAATGATATTCCACATGGGGTCATATTCCCATAGTAATGCATAGGGGAGATTTTTTTTGGAAAAACTCATTTAATTTCTAGTCTTTCTTTAAACCAAGGGTGTAGTTTACTTCATTTACGCAGATATAGTGTGACGGACCTCGTTTTTATCGAATTGGTTCATATGAAGTAAGTTAATCGACATGTCATTTGACTCCCATAGTAAAGCATAGGGAGGATTTCCATAGAAAAGCATAGGAGTAAATTATTCTGGAAAAACTCACTTAATTACAGTTTGTTCTTTACTAAACTTGGCAAATTTATTTTATTCACGTAAGTACACTGGGATACACTTCGACTTTGTCGAAATACCAGGAATTAAAAATGATATTCCACATGGGGTCATATTCCCATAGTAATGCATAGGGGAGATTTTTTTTGGAAAAACTCATTTAATTTCTAGTCTTTCTTTAAACCAAGGGTGTTGTTTACTTCATTTACGCAGATATAGTGTGAAGGACCTCGTTTTTATCGAATTGGTTCATATGAAGTAAGTTAATCGACATGTCATTTGACTCCCATAGTAAAGCAATGGGAGGATTCCCATAGGAGACAATGGGAAATCAGTTTCTTTTTTAAATTAATTTCTGCTGAAAACTTGATGATAATATGTTAATATACCTACAAATAAGCTATATTACACGTTTATTTAGTTTTCTCATCGAAATTCTTGTGTATTATTTAAGATGGGTTTAGTGTGAAAAGTGGCAAAATCAAAGATTTTTCTTCTAAAGTGAAGGAAATTCATTACTTTTCTGTAGCGTTTTGTGTTTTACAGGGAAGCACTGAAGATAATTCTTTCCTCAACAACTCGCTTAATTTCCATTATATCTCTACAAACATTAGCCAGTTAACGTATCTAACCAAGAAATAATTGAAAACACATCGTTTTTATGGAAATTCCTGAAACTAAAAAAGATAATCCACATGGGGTCATATTCCCATAGTAATGCATAGGGGAGATTTTTTTTGGAAAAACTCATTTAATTTCGGGTCTTTCTTTAAACCAAGGGTGTAGTTTACTTAATTTAGGCAGATATTGTGTGACGGACCTCGTTTTTATCGAATTGGTTCATATGAAGTAAGTTAATCGACATGTCATTTGACTCCCATAGTAAAGCATAGGGAGGATTTCCATAGAAAAGCATAGGAGTAAATTATTCTGGAAAAACTCACTTAATTACAGTTTGTTCTTTACCAAACTTGGCAAATTTACTTTATTCTCGTAAATACACTGGGATACACTTCGACTTTATCGAAATACCAGGAATTAAAAGTGATATTCCACATGGGGTCATATTCCCATAGTAATGCAGAGGGGAGATTTTTTTTGGAAAAACTCATTTAATTTCTGGTCTTTCTTTAAACAAAGGGTGCAGTTTACTTCATTTACGCAGGTATAGTGTGACGGACCTCGTTTTTATCGAATTGGTTCATATGAAGTAAGTTAATCGACATGTCATTTGACTCCCATAGTAAAGCATAGGGAGGATTTCCATAGAAAAGCATAGGAGTAAATTATTCTGGAAAAACTCACTTAATTACAGTTTGTTCTTTACTACACTTGGCAAATTTACTTTTTTCACGTAAGTACACTGGGATACACTTCGACTTTGTCGAAATACCAGGAATTAAAAATGATATTCCACATGGGGTCATATTCCCATAGTAATGCATAGGGGAGATTTTTTTTGGAAAAACTCATTTAATTTCTAGTCTTTCTTTAAACCAAGGGTGTCGTTTACTTCATTTACGCAGATATAGTGTGACGGATTTCGTTTTTATCGAATTGGTTCATATGAAGTAAGTTAATCGACATGTCATTTGACTCCCATAGTAAAGCAATGGGAGGATTCCCATAGGAGACAATGGGAAATCAGTTTCTTTTTTAAATTAATTTCTGCTGAAAACTTGATGATAATATGTTAATATACCTACAAATAAGCTATATTACACGTTTATTTAGTTTTCTCATCGAAATTCTTGTGTATTATTTAAGATGGGTTTAGTGTGAAAAGTGGCAAAATCAAAGATTTTTCTTCTAAAGTGAACTAAATTCATTACTTTTCTGTAGCGTTTTGTGTTTTACAGGGAAGCACTGAAGATAATTCTTTCCTCAACAACTCGCTTAATCTCCATTATATCTCTACAAAAATTAGCCAGTTAACGTATCTAACCAAGAATTAATTGAAAACACATCGTTTTCATGGAAATTCCTGAAACTAAAAAAGATAATCCACATGGGGTCATATCCCATAGTAATGCATAGGGGAGACTTTTTTTGGAAAAACTCATTTAATTTCTGGTCTTTCTTTAAACCAAGGGTGTAGTTTACTTCATTTACGCAGATATAGTGTGACGGACCTCGTTTTTATCGAATTGGTTCATATGAAGTAAGTTAATCGACATGTCATTTGACTCCCATAGTAAAGCATAGGGAGGATTTCCATAGAAAAGCATAGGAGTAAATTATTCTGGAAAAACTCACTTAATTACAGTTTGTTCTTTACCAAACTTGGCAAATTTACTTTCTTCACGTAAGTACACTGGGATACACTTCGACTTTATCGAAATATCAGGAATTAAAAGTGATATTCCACATGGGGTCATATTCCCATAGTAATGCATAGGGGAGATTTATTTTGGAAAAACTCATTTAATTTCTGGTCTTTCTTTAAACAAAGGGTGTAGTTTACTTCATTTACGCAGATATAGTGTGACGGACCTCGTTTTTATCGAATTGGTTCATATGAAGTAAGTTATCGACATGTCATTTGACTCCCATAGTAAAGCATAGGGAGGATTTCCATAGAAAAGCATAGGAGTAAATTATTCTGGGAAAACTCACTTAAATACAGTTTGTTCTTTACCAAACTTGGCAAATTTACTTTATTCACGTAAATACACTGGGATACACTTCGACTTTGTCGAAATACCAGGAATTAAAAATGATATTCCACATGGGGTCATATTCCCATAGTAATGCATAGGGGAGATTTATTTTGGAAAAACTCATTTAATTTCTGGTCTTTCTTTAAACAAAGGGTGTAGTTTACATCATTTACGCAGATATAGTGTGACGGACCTCGTTTTTATCGAATTGGTTCATATGAAGTAAGTTAATCGACATGTCATTTGACTCCCATAGTAAAGCAATGGGAGGATTCCCATAGGAGACAATGGGAAATCAGTTTCTTTTTTAAATTAATTTCTGCTGAAAACTTGTTGATAATATGTTAATATACCTACAAATAAGCTATATTACACGTTTATTTAGTTTTCTCATCGAAATTCTTGTGTATTATTTAAGATGGGTTTAGTGTGAAAAGTGGCAAAATCAAAGATTTTTCTTCTAAAGTGAACGAAATTCATTAGTTTTCTGTAGCGTTTTGTGTTTTACAGGGAAGCACTGAAGATAATTCTTTCCTCAACAACTCGCTTAATTTCCATTATATCTCTACAAAAATTAGCCAGTTAACGTATCTAACCAAGACTTAATTGAAAACACATAGTTTTTTTGGAAATTCCTGAAACTAAAAAAGATAATCCACATGGGGTCATATTCCCATAGTAATGCATAGGGGAGATTTTTTTTGGAAAAACTCATTTAATTTCTGGTCTTTCTTTAAACCAAGGGTGTAGTTTACTTAATTTACGCAGATATAGTGTGACGGACCTCGTTTTTATCGAATTGGTTCATATGAAGTAAGTTAATCGACATGTCATTTGACTCCCATAGTAAAGCATAGGGAGGATTTCCATAGAAAAGCATAGGAGTAAATTATTCTGGAAAAACTCACTTAATTACAGTTTGTTCTTTACCAAACTTGGCAAATTTACTTTATTCTCGTAAATACACTGGGATACACTTCGACTTTATCGAAATACCAGGAATTAAAAGTGATATTCCACATGGGGCATATTCCCATAGTAATGCATAGGGGAGATTTTTTTTGGAAAAACTCATTTAATTTCTGGTCTTTCTTTAAACAAAGGGTGTAGTTTACTTCATTTACGCAGGTATAGTGTGACGGACCTCGTTTTTATCGAATTGGTTCATATGAAGTAAGTTAATCGACATGTCATTTGACTCCCATAGTAAAGCATAGGGAGGATTTCCATAGAAAAGCATAGGAGTAAATTATTCTGGAAAAACTCACTTAATTACAGTTTGTTCTTTACTAAACTTGGCAAATTTACTTTCTTCACGTAAGTACACTGGGATACACTTCGACTTTGTCGAAATACCAGGAATTAAAAATGATATTCCACATGGGGTCATATTCCCATAGTAATGCATAGGGGAGATTTTTTTTGGAAAAACTCATTTAATTTCTAGTCTTTCTTTAAACCAAAGGTGTCGTTTACTTCATTTACGCAGATATAGTGTGACGGACCTCGTTTTTATCGAATTGGTTCATATGAAGTAAGTTAATCGACATGTCATTTGACTTCCATAGTAAAGCAATGGGAGGATTCCCATAGGAGACAATGGGAAATCAGTTTCTTTTTTAAATTAATTTCTGCTGAAAACTTGATGATAATATGTTAATATACCTACAAATAAGCTATATTACACGTTTATTAATTTTCTCATCGAAATTCTTGTGTATTATTTAAGATGGGTTTAGTGTGAAAAGTGGCAAAATCAAAGATTTTTCTTCTAAAGTGAACGAAATTCATTACTTTTCTGTAGCGTTTTGTGTTTTACAGGGAAGCCCTGAAGATAATTCTTTCCTCAACAACTCGCTTAATCTCCATTATATCTCTACAAAAATTAGCCAGTTAACGTATCTAACCAAGAATTAATTGAAAACACATCGTTTTTATGAAAATTCCTGAAACTAAAAAAGATAATCCACATGGGGTCATATCCCATAGTAATGCATAGGGGAGATTTTTTTTGGAAAAACTCATTTAATTTCTGGTCTTTCTTTAAACCAAGGGTGTAGTTTACTTAATTTACGCAGATATAGTGTGACGGACCTCGTTTTTATCGAATTGGTTCATATGAAGTAAGTTAATCGACATGTCATTTGACTCCCATAGTAAAGCATAGGGAGGATTTCCATAGAAAAGCATAGGAGTAAATTATTCTGGAAAAACTCACTTAATTACAGTTTGTTCTTTACCAAACTTGGCAAATTTACTTTATTCACGTAAATACACTGGGATACACTTCGACTTTATCGAAATACCAGGAATTAAAAGTGATATTCCACATGGGGTCATATTCCCATAGTAATGCATAGGGGAGATTTTTTTTGGAAAAACTCATTTAATTTCTGGTCTTTCTTTAAACAAAGGGTGTAGTTTACTTCAATTACGCAGATATAGTGTGACGGACCTCGTTTTTATCGAATTGGTTCATATGAAGTAAGTTAATCGACATGTCATTTGACTCCCATAGTAAAGCATAGGGAGGATTTCCATAGAAAAGCATAGGAGTAAATTATTCTGGAAAAACTCAATTACAGTTTGTTCTTTACCAAACTTGGCAAATTTACTTTATTCACGTAAATACACTGGGATCTCCCCTATGCATTACTATGGGAATATGACCCCATGTGGAATATCATTTTTAATTCCTGGTATTTCGACTTTGTCGAAATACCAGGAATTAAAAATGATATTCCACATGGGGTCATATTCCCATAGTAATGCATAGGGGAGATTTTTTTTGGAAAAACTCATTTAATTTCTAGTCTTTCTTTAAACCAAGGGTGTAGTTTACTTCATTTACGCAGATATAGTGTGACGGACCTCGTTTTTATCGAATTGGTTCATATGAAGTAAGTTAATCGACATGTCATTTGACTCCCATAGTAAAGCATAGGGAGGATTTCCATAGAAAAGCATAGGAGTAAATTATTCTGGAAAAACTCACTTAATTACAGTTTGTTCTTTACTAAACTTGGCAAATTTATTTTATTCACGTAAGTACACTGGGATACACTTCGACTTTGTCGAAATACCAGGAATTAAAAATGATATTCCACATGGGGTCATATTCCCATAGTAATGCATAGGGGAGATTTTTTTTGGAAAAACTCATTTAATTTCTAGTCTTTCTTTAAACCAAGGGTGTCGTTTACTTCATTTACGCAGATATAGTGTGAAGGACCTCGTTTTTATCGAATTGGTTCATATGAAGTAAGTTAATCGACATGTCATTTGACTCCCATAGTAAAGCAATGGGAGGATTCCCATAGGAGACAATGGGAAATCAGTTTCTTTTTTAAATTAATTTCTGCTGAAAACTTGATGATAATATGTTAATATACCTACAAATAAGCTATATTACACGTTTATTTAGTTTTCTCATCGAAATTCTTGTGTATTATTTAAGATGGGTTTAGTGTGAAAAGTGGCAAATTCAAAGATTTTTCTTCTAAAGTGAAGGAAATTCATTACTTTTCTGTAGCGTTTTGTGTTTTACAGGGAAGCACTGAAGATAATTCTTTCCTCAACAACTCGCTTAATTTCCATTATATCTCTACAAAAATTAGCCAGTTAACGTATCTAACCAAGAAATAATTGAAAACACATCGTTTTTATGGAAATTCCTGAAACTAAAAAAGATAATCCACATGGGGTCATATTCCCATAGTAATGCATAGGGGAGATTTTTTTTGGAAAAACTCATTTAATTTCGGGTCTTTCTTTAAACCAAGGGTGTAGTTTACTTAATTTAGGCAGATATGGTGTGACGGACCTCGTTTTTATCGAATTGGTTCATATGAAGTAAGTTAATCGACATGTCATTTGACTCCCATAGTAAAGCATAGGGAGGATTTCCATAGAAAAGCATAGGAGTAAATTATTCTGGAAAAACTCACTTAATTACAGTTTGTTCTTTACCAAACTTGGCAAATTTACTTTATTCTCGTAAATACACTGGGATACACTTCGACTTTATCGAAATACCAGGAATTAAAAGTGATATTCCACATGGGGTCATATTCCCATAGTAATGCAGAGGGGAGATTTTTTTTGGAAAAACTCATTTAATTTCTGGTCTTTCTTTAAACAAAGGGTGCAGTTTACTTCATTTACGCAGGTATAGTGTGACGGACCTCGTTTTTATCGAATTGGTTCATATGAAGTAAGTTAATCGACATGTCATTTGACTCCCATAGTAAAGCATAGGGAGGATTTCCATAGAAAAGCATAGGAGTAAATTATTCTGGAAAAACTCACTTAATTACAGTTTGTTCTTTACTACACTTGGCAAATTTACTTTTTTCACGTAAGTACACTGGGATACACTTCGACTTTGTCGAAATACCAGGAATTAAAAATGATATTCCACATGGGGTCATATTCCCATAGTAATGCATAGGGGAGATTTTTTTTGGAAAAACTCATTTAATTTCTAGTCTTTCTTTAAACCAAGGGTGTCGTTTACTTCATTTACGCAGATATAGTGTGACGGATTTCGTTTTTATCGAATTGGTTCATATGAAGTAAGTTAATCGACATGTCATTTGACTCCCATAGTAAAGCAATGGGAGGATTCCCATAGGAGACAATGGGAAATCAGTTTCTTTTTTAAATTAATTTCTGCTGAAAACTTGATGATAATATGTTAATATACCAACAATTAAGCTATATTACACGTTTATTTAGTTTTCTCATCGAAATTCTTGTGTATTATTTAAGATGGGTTTATTGTGAAAAGTGGCAAAATCAAAGATTTTTTTTCTAAAGTGAACGAAATTCATTACTTTTCTGTAGCGTTTTGTGTTTTACAGGGAAGCACTGAAGATAATTCTTTCCTCAACAACTCGCTTAATTTCCATTATCTCTCTACAAAAATTAGCCAGTTAACGTATCTAACCAAGAATTAATTGAAAACACATCGTTTTTATGGAAATTCCTGAAAAAAAAGATAATCCACATGGGGTCATATTCCCATAGTAATGCATAGGGGAGGTTTTTTTTGGAAAAACTCATTTAATTTCTGGTCTTTCTTTAAACAAAGGGTGTAGTTTACTTCATTTACGCAGATATAGTGTGACGGACCTCGTTTTTATCGAATTGGTTCATATGAAGTAAGTTAATCGACATGTCATTTGACTCCCATAGTAAAGCATAGGGAGGATTTCCATAGAAAAGCATAGGAGTAAATTATTCTGGAAAAACTCACTTAATTACAGTTTGTTCTTTACCAAACTTGGCAAATTTACTTTATTCACGTAAATACACTGGGATACACTTCGAATTTATCGAAATACCAGGAATTAAAAATGCTATTCCACATGGGGTCATATTCCCATAGTAATGCATAGGGGAGATTTTTTTTGGAAAAACTCATTTAATTTCTGGTCTTTCTTTAAACAAAGGGTGTAGTTTACTTCATTTACGCAAATATAGTGTGACGGACCTCGTGTTTATCGAATTGGTTCATATGAAGTAAGTTAATCGACATGTCATTTGACTCCCATAGTAAAGCATAGGGAGGATTTCCATAGAAAAGCATAGGAGTAAATTATTCTGGAAAAACTCACTTAATTACAGTTTGTTCTTTACCAAACTTGGCAAGTTTACTTTATTCACGTAAATACACTGGGATACACTTCGACTTTGTCGAAATACCAGGAATTAAAAATGAAATTCCACATGGGGTCATATTCCCATAGTAATGCATAGGGGAGATTTTTTTTGGAAAAACTCATTTAATTTCTAGTCTTTCTTTAAACCAAGGGTGCAGTTTACTTCATTTACGCAGATATAGTGTGACGGACCTCGTTTTTATCGAATTGGTTCATATGAAGTAAGTTAATCGACATTTCATTTGACTCCCATAGTAAAGCAATGGGAGGATTCCCATAGGAGACAATGGGAAATCAGTTTCTTTTTTAAATTAATTTCTGCTGAAAACTTGATGATAATATGTTAATATACCTACAAATAAGCTATATTACACGTTTATTTAGTTTTCTCATCGAAATTCTTGTGTATTATTTAAGATGGGTTTAGTGTGAAAAGTGGCAAAATCAAAGATTTTTCTTCTAAAGTGAACGAAATTCATTACTTTTCTGTAGCGTTTTGTGTTTTACAGGGAAGCACTGAAGATAATTCTTTCCTCAACAACTCGCTTAATTTCCATTATATCTCTACAAAAATTAGCCAGTTAACGTATCTAACCAAGAATTAATTGAAAACACATCGTTTTTATGGAAATTCCTGAAACTAAAAAAGATAATCCACATGGGGTCATATTCCCATAGTAATGCATAGGGGAGATTTTTTTTGGAAAACCTGATTTAATTTCTGGTCTTTCTTTAAACCAAGGGTGTAGTTTACTTAATTTACGCAGATATAGTGTGACGGACCTCGTTTTTATCGAATTGGTTCATATGAAGTAAGTTAATCGACATGTCATTTGACTCCCATAGTAAAGCATAGGGAGGATTTCCATAGAAAAGCATAGGAGTAAATTATTCTGGAAAAAGTCACTTAATTACAGTTTGTTCTTTACCAAACTTGGCAAATTTACTTTATTCACGTAAATACACTGGGGTACACTTCGACTTTGTCGAAATACCCGGAATTAAAAATGATATTCCACATGGGGTCATATTCCCATAGTAATGCATAGGGGAGATTTTTTTTGGAAAAACTCATTTAATTTCTAGTCTTTCTTTAAACCAAGGGTGCAGTTTACTTCATTTACGCAGATATAGTGTGACGGACCTCGTTTTTATCGAATTGGTTCATATGAAGTAAGTTAATCGACATTTCATTTGACTCCCATAGTAAAGCAATGGGAGGATTCCCATAGGAGACAATGGGAAATCAGTTTCTTTTTTAAATTAATTTCTGCTGAAAACTTGATGATAATATGTTAATATACCTACAAATAAGCTATATTACACGTTTATTTAGTTTTCTCATCGAAATTCTTGTGTATTATTTAAGATGGGTTTAGTGTGAAAAGTGGCAAAATCAAAGATTTTTCTTCTAAAGTGAACGAAATTCATTACTTTTCTGTAGCGTTTTGTGTTTTACAGGGAAGCACTGAAGATAATTCTTTCCTCAACAACTCGCTTAATTTCCATTATATCTCTACAAAAAGTAGCCAGTTAACGTATCTAACCAAGAATTAATTGAAAACACATCGTTTTTATGGAAATTCCTGAAACTAAAAAAGATAATCCACATGGGGTCATATTCCCATAGTAATGCATAGGGGAGATTTTTTTTGGAAAAACTCATTTAATTTCTGGTCTTTCTTTAAACAAAGGGTGTAGTTTACTTCATTTACGCAGATATAGTGTGACGGACCTCGTTTTTATCGAATTGGTTCATATGAAGTAAGTTAATCGACATGTCATTTGACTCCCATAGTAAAGCATAGGGAGGATTTCCATAGAAAAGCATAGGAGTAAATTATTCTGGGAAAACTCACTTAATTACAGTTTGTTCTTTACCAAACTTGGCAAGTTTACTTTATTCACGTAAATACACTGGGATACACTTCGACTTTGTCGAAATACCAGGAATTAAAAATGAAATTCCACATGGGGTCATATTCCCATAGTAATGCATAGGGGAGATTTTTTTTGGAAAAACTCATTTAATTTCTAGTCTTTCTTTAAACCAAGGGTGCAGTTTACTTCATTTACGCAGATATAGTGTGACGGACCTCGTTTTTATCGAATTGGTTCATATGAAGTAAGTTAATCGACATTTCATTTGACTCCCATAGTAAAGCAATGGGAGGATTCCCATAGGAGACAATGGGAAATCAGTTTCTTTTTTAAATTAATTTCTGCTGAAAACTTGATGATAATATGTTAATATACCTACAAATAAGCTATATTACACGTTTATTTAGTTTTCTCATCGAAATTCTTGTGTATTATTTAAGATGGGTTTAGTGTGAAAAGTGGCAAAATCAAAGATTTTTCTTCTAAAGTGAACGAAATTCATTACTTTTCTGTAGCGTTTTGTGTTTTACAGGGAAGCACTGAAGATAATTCTTTCCTCAACAACTCGCTTAATTTCCATTATATCTCTACAAAAATTAGCCAGTTAACGTATCTAACCAAGAATTAATTGAAAACACATCGTTTTATGGAAATTCCTGAAACTAAAAAGATAATCCACATGGGGGTCATATTCCATAGTAATGCATTAGGGGAGATTTTTTTTGGAAACCTGATTTAATTTCTGGTCTTTCTTTAAACCAAGGGTGTAGTTTTACTTAATTTACGCAGATATAGTGTGACGGACCTCGTTTTTATCGAATTGGTTCATATGAAGTAAGTTAATCGACATGTCATTTGACTCCCATAGTAAAGCATAGGGAGGATTTCCATAGAAAAGCATAGGAGTAATTATTCTGGAAAAAGTCACTTAATTACAGTTTGTTCTTTACCAAACTTGGCAAAATTTACTTTATTCACGTAAATACACTGGGGTACACTTCGACTTTGTCGAAATACCCGGAATTAAAAATGATATTCCACATGGGGTCATATTCCCATAGTAATGCATAGGGGAGATTTTTTTTTGGAAAAACTCATTTAATTTCTAGTCTTTCTTTAAACCAAGGGTGCAGTTTACTTCATTTACGCAGATATAGTGTGACGGACCTCGTTTTTATCGAATTGGTTCATATGAAGTAAGTTAATCGACATTTCATTTGACTCCCATAGTAAAGCAATGGGAGGATTCCCATAGGAGACAATGGGAAATCAGTTCTTTTTTAAATTAATTTCTGCTGAAAACTTGATGATAATATGTTAATATACCTACAAATAAGCTATATTACACGTTTATTTAGTTTTCTCATCGAAATTCTTGTGTATTATTTAAGATGGGTTTAGTGTGAAAAGTGGTAAAATCAAAGATTTTTCTTCTAAAGTGAACGAAATTCATTACTTTTCTGTAGCGTTTTGTGTTTTACAGGGAAGCACTGAAGATAATTCTTTCCTCAACAACTCGCTTAATTTCCATTATATCTCTACAAAAAGTAGCCAGTTAACGTATCTAACCAAGAATTAATTGAAAACACATCGTTTTTATGGAAATTCCTGAAACTAAAAAAGATAATCCACATGGGGTCATATTCCCATAGTAATGCATAGGGGAGATTTTTTTTGGAAAAACTCATTTAATTTCTGGTCTTTCTTTAAACAAAGGGTGTAGTTTACTTCATTTACGCAGATATAGTGTGACGGACCTCGTTTTATCGAATTGGTTCATATGAAGTAAGTTAATCGACATGTCATTTGACTCCCATAGTAAAGCATAGGGAGGATTTCCATAGAAAAGCATAGGAGTAAATTATTCTGGAAAAAACTCACTTAATTACAGTTTGTTCTTTACCAAACTTGGCAAATTTACTTTCTTCACGTAAGTACACTGGGATACACTTCGACTTTATCGAAATATCAGGAATTAAAAGTGATATGGGTCACTCGATGGGGGGTATTTTGGTCATATCCCATAGTAATGCATAGGGGATATTTTATTTTTTAAAAACTTCATTTTAATTTCTGTCTGTTCTTTTAAACAAAGGGTGTAGTTTACTTCATTTACGCAGATATAGTGTGACGGACCTCGTTTTTATCGAATTGGTTCATATGAAGTAAGTTAATCGACATTTCATTTGACTCCCATAGTAAAGCAATGGAGGATTCCCATAGGAGACAATGGGAAATCAGTTTCTTTTTTTAAATTAATTTCTGCTGAAAACTTGATGATAATATGTTAATATACCTACAAATAAGCTATATTACACGTTTATTTAGTTTTCTCATCGAAATTCTTGTGTATTATTTAAGATGGGTTTAGTGTGAAAAGTGGCAAAATCAAAGATTTTTCTTCTAAAGTGAACGAAATTCATTACTTTTCTGTAGCGTTTTGTGTTTTACAGGGAAGCACTGAAGATAATTCTTTCCTCAACAACTCGCTTAATTTCCATTATATCTCTACAAAAAGTAGCCAGTTAACGTATCTGACCAAGAATTAATTGAAAACACATCGTTTTTATGGAAATTCCTGAAACTAAAAAGATAATCCACATGGGGTCATATTCCCATAGTAATGCATAGGGGAAGATTTTTTTGGAAAAACTCATTTAATTTCTGGTCTTTCTTTAAACAAAGGGTGTAGTTTACTTCATTTACGCAGATATAGTGTGACGGACCTCGTTTTTATCGAATGGTTCATATGAAGTAAGTAATCGACATGTCATTTGACTCCCATAGTAAAGCATAGGAGGATTTCCATAGAAAAGCATAGGAGTAAATTATTCTGGAAAAACTCACTTAATTACAGTTTGTTCTTTACCAAACTTGGCAAATTTACTTTCTTCACGTAAGTACACTGGGATACACTTCGACTTTATCGAAATATCAGGAATTAAAAGTGATATTCCACATGGGGTCATATTCCCATAGTAATGCATAGGGGAGATTTATTTTGGAAAAACTCATTTAATTTCTGGTCTTTCTTTAAACAAAGGGTGTAGTTTACATCATTTACGCAGATATAGTGTGACGGACCTCGTTTTTATCGAATTGGTTCATATGAAGTAAGTTAATCGACATGTCATTTGACTCCCATAGTAAAGCAATGGGAGGATTCCCATAGGAGACAATGGGAAATCAGTTTCTTTTTTAAATTAATTTCTGCTGAAAACTTGTTGATAATATGTTAATATACCTACAAATAAGCTATATTACACGTTTATTTAGTTTTCTCATCGAAATTCTTGTGTATTATTTAAGATGGGTTTAGTGTGAAAAGTGGCAAATCAAAGATTTTTCTTCTAAAGTGAACGAAATTCATTAGTTTTCTGTAGCGTTTTGTGTTTTTACAGGGAAGCACTGAAGATAATTCTTTCCTCAACAACTCGCTTAATTTCCATTATATCTCTACAAAAATTAGCCAGTTAACGTATCTAACCAAGACTTAATTGAAAACACATAGTTTTTATGGAAATTCCTGAAACTAAAAAAGAAATCCACATGGGGTCATATTCCCATAGTTAATGCATAGGGGAGATTTTTTTGGAAAAACTCATTTAATTTCTGGTCTTTCTTTAAACCAAGGGTGTAGTTTACTTAATTTACGCAGATATAGTGTGACGGACCTCGTTTTTATCGAATTGGTTCATATGAAGTAAGTTAATCGACATGTCATTTGACTCCCATAGTAAAGCATAGGGAGGATTTCAATAGAAAAGCATAGGAGTAAATTATTCTGGAAAAACTCACTTAATTACAGTTTGTTCTTTACCAAACTTGGCAAATTTACTTTATTCTCGTAAATACACTGGGATACACTTCGACTTTATCGAAATACCAGGAATTAAAAGTGATATTCCACATGGGGCATATTCCCATAGTAATGCATAGGGGAGATTTTTTTTGGAAAAACTCATTTAATTTCTGGTCTTTCTTTAAACAAAGGGTGTAGTTTACTTCATTTACGCAGGTATAGTGTGACGGACCTCGTTTTTATCGAATTGGTTCATATGAAGTAAGTTAATCGACATGTCAATTGACTCCCATAGTAAAGCATAGGGAGGATTTCCATAGAAAAGCATAGGAGTAAATTATTCTGGAAAAACTCACTTAATTACAGTTTGTTCTTTACTAAACTTGGCAAATTTACTTTCTTCACGTAAGTACACTGGGATACACTTCGACTTTGTCGAAATACCAGGAATTAAAAATGATATTCCACATGGGGTCATATTCCCATAGTAATGCATAGGGGAGATTTTTTTTGGAAAACTCATTTAATTTCTAGTCTTTCTTTAAACCAAAGGTGTCGTTTACTTCATTTACGCAGATATAGTGTGACGGACCTCGTTTTTATCGAATTGGTTCATATGAAGTAAGTTAATCGACATGTCATTTGACTTCCATAGTAAAGCAATGGGAGGATTCCCATAGGAGACAATGGGAAATCAGTTTCTTTTTTAAATTAATTTCTGCTGAAAACTTGATGATAATATGTTAATATACCTACAAATAAGCTATATTACACGTTTATTAATTTTCTCATCGAAATTCTTGTGTATATTAAGATGGGTTTAGTGTGAAAAGTGGCAAAATCAAAGATTTTTCTTCTAAAGTGAACGAAATTCATTACTTTTCTGTAGCGTTTTGTGTTTTACAGGAAGCCCTGAAGATAATTCTTTCCTCAACAACTCGCTTAATCTCCATTATATCTCTACAAAAATTAGCCAGTTAACGTATCTAACCAAGAATTAATTGAAAACACATCGTTTTTATGGAAATTCCTGAAACTAAAAAAGATAATCCACATGGGGTCATATCCCATAGTAATGCATAGGGGAGATTTTTTTTGGAAAAACTCATTTAATTTCTGGTCTTTCTTTAAACCAAGGGTGTAGTTTACTTAATTTATGTAGATATAGTGTGACGGACCTCGTTTTTATCGAATTGGTTCATATGAAGTAAGTTAATCGACATGTCATTTGACTCCCATAGTAAAGCATAGGGAGGATTTCCATAGAAAAGCATAGGAGTAAATTATTCTGGAAAAACTCACTTAATTACAGTTTGTTCTTTACCAAACTTGGCAAATTTACTTTATTCACGTAAATACACTGGGATACACTTCGACTTTATCGAAATACCAGGAATTAAAAGTGATATTCCACATGGGGTCATATTCCCATAGTAATGCATAGGGGAGATTTTTTTTGGAAAAACTCATTTAATTTCTGGTCTTTCTTTAAACAAAGGGTGTAGTTTACTTCAATTACGCAGATATAGTGTGACGGACCTCGTTTTTATCGAATTGGTTCATATGAAGTAAGTTAATCGACATGTCATTTGACTCCCATAGTAAAGCATAGGGAGGATTTCCATAGAAAAGCATAGGAGTAAATTATTCTGGAAAAACTCAATTACAGTTTGTTCTTTACCAAACTTGGCAAATTTACTTTATTCACGTAAATACACTGGGATCTCCCCTATGCATTACTATGGGAATATGACCCCATGTGGAATATCATTTTTAATTCCTGGTATTTCGACTTTGTCGAAATACCAGGAATTAAAAATGATATTCCACATGGGGTCATATTCCCATAGTAATGCATAGGGGAGATTTTTTTTGGAAAAACTCATTTAATTTCTAGTCTTTCTTTAAACCAAGGGTGTAGTTTACTTCATTTACGCAGATATAGTGTGACGGACCTCGTTTTTATCGAATTGGTTCATATGAAGTAAGTTAATCGACATGTCATTTGACTCCCATAGTAAAGCATAGGGAGGATTTCCATAGAAAAGCATAGGAGTAAATTATTCTGGAAAAACTCACTTAATTACAGTTTGTTCTTTACTAAACTTGGCAAATTTATTTTATTCACGTAAGTACACTGGGATACACTTCGACTTTGTCGAAATACCAGGAATTAAAAATGATATTCCACATGGGGTCATATTCCCATAGTAATGCATAGGGGAGATTTTTTTTGGAAAAACTCATTTAATTTCTAGTCTTTCTTTAAACCAAGGGTGTCGTTTACTTCATTTACGCAGATATAGTGTGAAGGACCTCGTTTTTATCGAATTGGTTCATATGAAGTAAGTTAATCGACATGTCATTTGACTCCCATAGTAAAGCAATGGGAGGATTCCCATAGGAGACAATGGGAAATCAGTTTCTTTTTTAAATTAATTTCTGCTGAAAACTTGATGATAATATGTTAATATACCTACAAATAAGCTATATTACACGTTTATTTAGTTTTCTCATCGAAATTCTTGTGTATTATTTAAGATGGGTTTAGTGTGAAAAGTGGCAAAATCAAAGATTTTTCTTCTAAAGTGAAGGAAATTCATTACTTTTCTGTAGCGTTTTGTGTTTTACAGGGAAGCACTGAAGATAATTCTTTCCTCAACAACTCGCTTAATTTCCATTATATCTCTACAGAAATTAGCCAGTTAACGTATCTAACCAAGAAATAATTGAAAACACATCGTTTTTATGGAAATTCCTGAAACTAAAAAAGATAATCCACATGGGGTCATATTCCCATAGTAATGCATAGGGGAGATTTTTTTTGGAAAAACTCATTTAATTTCGGGTCTTTCTTTAAACCAAGGGTGTAGTTTACTTAATTTAGGCAGATATTGTGTGACGGACCTCGTTTTTATCGAATTGGTTCATATGAAGTAAGTTAATCGACATGTCATTTGACTCCCATAGTAAAGCATAGGGAGGATTTCCATAGAAAAGCATAGGAGTAAATTATTCTGGAAAAACTCACTTAATTACAGTTTGTTCTTTACCAAACTTGGCAAATTTACTTTATTCTCGTAAATACACTGGGATACACTTCGACTTTATCGAAATACCAGGAATTAAAAGTGATATTCCACATGGGGTCATATTCCCATAGTAATGCAGAGGGGAGATTTTTTTTGGAAAAACTCATTTAATTTCTGGTCTTTCTTTAAACAAAGGGTGCAGTTTACTTCATTTACGCAGGTATAGTGTGACGGACCTCGTTTTTATCGAATTGGTTCATATGAAGTAAGTTAATCGACATGTCATTTGACTCCCATAGTAAAGCATAGGGAGGATTTCCATAGAAAAGCATAGGAGTAAATTATTCTGGAAAAACTCACTTAATTACAGTTTGTTCTTTACTACACTTGGCAAATTTACTTTTTTCACGTAAGTACACTGGGATACACTTCGACTTTGTCGAAATACCAGGAATTAAAAATGATATTCCACATGGGGTCATATTCCCATAGTAATGCATAGGGGAGATTTTTTTTGGAAAAACTCATTTAATTTCTAGTCTTTCTTTAAACCAAGGGTGTCGTTTACTTCAATTACGCAGATATAGTGTGACGGACCTCGTTTTTATCGAATTGGTTCATATGAAGTAAGTTAATCGACATGTCATTTGACTCCCATAGTAAAGCATAGGGAGGATTTCCATAGAAAAGCATAGGAGTAAATTATTCTGGAAAAACTCAATTACAGTTTGTTCTTTACCAAACTTGGCAAATTTACTTTATTCACGTAAATACACTGGGATCTCCCCTATGCATTACTATGGGAATATGACCCCATGTGGAATATCATTTTTAATTCCTGGTATTTCGACTTTGTCGAAATACCAGGAATTAAAAATCCTGGTATTTCGACTTTGTCGAAATACCAGGAATTAAAAATGATATTCCACATGGGGTCATATTCCCATAGTAATGCATAGGGGAGATTTGTTTTGGAAAAACTCATTTAATTTCTAGTCTTTCTTTAAACCAAGGGTGTAGTTTACTTCATTTACGCAGATATAGTGTGACGGACCTCGTTTTTATCGAATTGGTTCATATGAAGTAAGTTAATCGACATGTCATTTGACTCCCATAGTAAAGCATAGGGAGGATTTCCATAGAAAAGCATAGGAGTAAATTATTCTGGAAAAACTCACTTAATTACAGTTTGTTCTTTACTAAACTTGGCAAATTTATTTTATTCACGTAAGTACACTGGGATACACTTCGACTTTGTCGAAATACCAGGAATTAAAAATGATATTCCACATGGGGTCATATTCCCATAGTAATGCATAGGGGAGATTTTTTTTGGAAAAACTCATTTAATTTCTAGTCTTTCTTTAAACCAAGGGTGTCGTTTACTTCATTTACGCAGATATAGTGTGACGGACCTCGTTTTTATCGAATTGGTTCATATGAAGTAAGTTAATCGACATTTCATTTGACTCCCATAGTAAAGCAATGGGAGGATTCCCATAGGAGACAATGGGAAATCAGTTTCTTTTTTAAATTAATTTCTGCTGAAAACTTGATGATAATATGTTAATATACCTACAAATAAGCTATATTACACGTTTATTTAGTTTTCTCATCGAAATTCTTGTGTATTATTTAAGATGGGTTTAGTGTGAAAAGTGGCAAAATCAAAGATTTTTCTTCTAAAGTGAACGAAATTCATTACTTTTCTGTAGCGTTTTGTGTTTTACAGGGAAGCACTGAAGATAATTCTTTCCTCAACAACTCGCTTAATTTCCATTATATCTCTACAAAAATTAGCCAGTTAACGTATCTAACCAAGAATTAATTGAAAACACATCGTTTTTATGGAAATTCCTGAAACTAAAAAAGATAATCCACATGGGGTCATATTCCCATAGTAATGCATAGGGGAGATTTTTTTTGGAAAACCTGATTTAATTTCTGGTCTTTCTTTAAACCAAGGGTGTAGTTTACTTAATTTACGCAGATATAGTGTGACGGACCTCGTTTTTATCGAATTGGTTCATATGAAGTAAGTTAATCGACATGTCATTTGACTCCCATAGTAAAGCATAGGGAGGATTTCCATAGAAAAGCATAGGAGTAAATTATTCTGGAAAAAGTCACTTAATTACAGTTTGTTCTTTACCAAACTTGGCAAATTTACTTTATTCACGTAAATACACTGGGGTACACTTCGACTTTGTCGAAATACCCGGAATTAAAAATGATATTCCACATGGGGTCATATTCCCATAGTAATGCATAGGGGAGATTTTTTTTGGAAAAACTCATTTAATTTCTAGTCTTTCTTTAAACCAAGGGTGCAGTTTACTTCATTTACGCAGATATAGTGTGACGGACCTCGTTTTTATCGAATTGGTTCATATGAAGTAAGTTAATCGACATTTCATTTGACTCCCATAGTAAAGCAATGGGAGGATTCCCATAGGAGACAATGGGAAATCAGTTTCTTTTTTAAATTAATTTCTGCTGAAAACTTGATGATAATATGTTAA
Source organism: Mastigoproctus giganteus (assembly GCF_048544385.1). Classification (NCBI taxonomy): domain Eukaryota; kingdom Metazoa; phylum Arthropoda; class Arachnida; order Uropygi; family Thelyphonidae; genus Mastigoproctus; species Mastigoproctus giganteus. The sequence goes on from NW_028328356.1 coordinate 42,423, forward strand.
TATACCTACAAATAAGCTATATTACACGTTTATTTAGTTTTCTCATCGAAATTCTTGTGTATTATTTAAGATGGGTTTAGTGTGAAAAGTGGTAAAATCAAAGATTTTTCTTCTAAAGTGAACGAAATTCATTACTTTTCTGTAGCGTTTTGTGTTTTACAGGGAAGCACTGAAGATAATTCTTTCCTCAACAACTCGCTTAATTTCCATTATATCTCTACAAAAAGTAGCCAGTTAACGTATCTAACCAAGAATTAATTGAAAACACATCGTTTTTATGGAAATTCCTGAAACTAAAAAAGATAATCCACATGGGGTCATATTCCCATAGTAATGCATAGGGGAGATTTTTTTTGGAAAAACTCATTTAATTTCTGGTCTTTCTTTAAACAAAGGGTGTAGTTTACTTCATTTACGCAGATATAGTGTGACGGACCTCGTTTTTATCGAATTGGTTCATATGAAGTAAGTTAATCGACATGTCATTTGACTCCCATAGTAAAGCATAGGGAGGATTTCCATAGAAAAGCATAGGAGTAAATTATTCTGGAAAAACTCACTTAATTACAGTTTGTTCTTTACCAAACTTGGCAAATTTACTTTCTTCACGTAAGTACACTGGGATACACTTCGACTTTATCGAAATATCAGGAATTAAAAGTGATATTCCACATGGGGTCATATTCCCATAGTAATGCATAGGGGAGATTTATTTTGGAAAAACTCATTTAATTTCTGGTCTTTCTTTAAACAAAGGGTGTAGTTTACTTCATTTACGCAGATATAGTGTGACGGACCTCGTTTTTATCGAATTGGTTCATATGAAGTAAGTTAATCGACATTTCATTTGACTCCCATAGTAAAGCAATGGGAGGATTCCCATAGGAGACAATGGGAAATCAGTTTCTTTTTTAAATTAATTTCTGCTGAAAACTTGATGATAATATGTTAATATACCTACAAATAAGCTATATTACACGTTTATTTAGTTTTCTCATCGAAATTCTTGTGTATTATTTAAGATGGGTTTAGTGTGAAAAGTGGCAAAATCAAAGATTTTTCTTCTAAAGTGAACGAAATTCATTACTTTTCTGTAGCGTTTTGTGTTTTACAGGGAAGCACTGAAGATAATTCTTTCCTCAACAACTCGCTTAATTTCCATTATATCTCTACAAAAAGTAGCCAGTTAACGTATCTGACCAAGAATTAATTGAAAACACATCGTTTTTATGGAAATTCCTGAAACTAAAAAAGATAATCCACATGGGGTCATATTCCCATAGTAATGCATAGGGGAGATTTTTTTTGGAAAAACTCATTTAATTTCTGGTCTTTCTTTAAACAAAGGGTGTAGTTTACTTCATTTACGCAGATATAGTGTGACGGACCTCGTTTTTATCGAATTGGTTCATATGAAGTAAGTTAATCGACATGTCATTTGACTCCCATAGTAAAGCATAGGGAGGATTTCCATAGAAAAGCATAGGAGTAAATTATTCTGGAAAAACTCACTTAATTACAGTTTGTTCTTTACCAAACTTGGCAAATTTACTTTCTTCACGTAAGTACACTGGGATACACTTCGACTTTATCGAAATATCAGGAATTAAAAGTGATATTCCACATGGGGTCATATTCCCATAGTAATGCATAGGGGAGATTTATTTTGGAAAAACTCATTTAATTTCTGGTCTTTCTTTAAACAAAGGGTGTAGTTTACATCATTTACGCAGATATAGTGTGACGGACCTCGTTTTTATCGAATTGGTTCATATGAAGTAAGTTAATCGACATGTCATTTGACTCCCATAGTAAAGCAATGGGAGGATTCCCATAGGAGACAATGGGAAATCAGTTTCTTTTTTAAATTAATTTCTGCTGAAAACTTGTTGATAATATGTTAATATACCTACAAATAAGCTATATTACACGTTTATTTAGTTTTCTCATCGAAATTCTTGTGTATTATTTAAGATGGGTTTAGTGTGAAAAGTGGCAAAATCAAAGATTTTTCTTCTAAAGTGAACGAAATTCATTAGTTTTCTGTAGCGTTTTGTGTTTTACAGGGAAGCACTGAAGATAATTCTTTCCTCAACAACTCGCTTAATTTCCATTATATCTCTACAAAAATTAGCCAGTTAACGTATCTAACCAAGACTTAATTGAAAACACATAGTTTTTATGGAAATTCCTGAAACTAAAAAAGATAATCCACATGGGGTCATATTCCCATAGTAATGCATAGGGGAGATTTTTTTTGGAAAAACTCATTTAATTTCTGGTCTTTCTTTAAACCAAGGGTGTAGTTTACTTAATTTACGCAGATATAGTGTGACGGACCTCGTTTTTATCGAATTGGTTCATATGAAGTAAGTTAATCGACATGTCATTTGACTCCCATAGTAAAGCATAGGGAGGATTTCCATAGAAAAGCATAGGAGTAAATTATTCTGGAAAAACTCACTTAATTACAGTTTGTTCTTTACCAAACTTGGCAAATTTACTTTATTCTCGTAAATACACTGGGATACACTTCGACTTTATCGAAATACCAGGAATTAAAAGTGATATTCCACATGGGGCATATTCCCATAGTAATGCATAGGGGAGATTTTTTTTGGAAAAACTCATTTAATTTCTGGTCTTTCTTTAAACAAAGGGTGTAGTTTACTTCATTTACGCAGGTATAGTGTGACGGACCTCGTTTTTATCGAATTGGTTCATATGAAGTAAGTTAATCGACATGTCAATTGACTCCCATAGTAAAGCATAGGGAGGATTTCCATAGAAAAGCATAGGAGTAAATTATTCTGGAAAAACTCACTTAATTACAGTTTGTTCTTTACTAAACTTGGCAAATTTACTTTCTTCACGTAAGTACACTGGGATACACTTCGACTTTGTCGAAATACCAGGAATTAAAAATGATATTCCACATGGGGTCATATTCCCATAGTAATGCATAGGGGAGATTTTTTTTGGAAAAACTCATTTAATTTCTAGTCTTTCTTTAAACCAAAGGTGTCGTTTACTTCATTTACGCAGATATAGTGTGACGGACCTCGTTTTTATCGAATTGGTTCATATGAAGTAAGTTAATCGACATGTCATTTGACTTCCATAGTAAAGCAATGGGAGGATTCCCATAGGAGACAATGGGAAATCAGTTTCTTTTTTAAATTAATTTCTGCTGAAAACTTGATGATAATATGTTAATATACCTACAAATAAGCTATATTACACGTTTATTAATTTTCTCATCGAAATTCTTGTGTATTATTTAAGATGGGTTTAGTGTGAAAAGTGGCAAAATCAAAGATTTTTCTTCTAAAGTGAACGAAATTCATTACTTTTCTGTAGCGTTTTGTGTTTTACAGGGAAGCCCTGAAGATAATTCTTTCCTCAACAACTCGCTTAATCTCCATTATATCTCTACAAAAATTAGCCAGTTAACGTATCTAACCAAGAATTAATTGAAAACACATCGTTTTTATGGAAATTCCTGAAACTAAAAAAGATAATCCACATGGGGTCATATCCCATAGTAATGCATAGGGGAGATTTTTTTTGGAAAAACTCATTTAATTTCTGGTCTTTCTTTAAACCAAGGGTGTAGTTTACTTAATTTATGTAGATATAGTGTGACGGACCTCGTTTTTATCGAATTGGTTCATATGAAGTAAGTTAATCGACATGTCATTTGACTCCCATAGTAAAGCATAGGGAGGATTTCCATAGAAAAGCATAGGAGTAAATTATTCTGGAAAAACTCACTTAATTACAGTTTGTTCTTTACCAAACTTGGCAAATTTACTTTATTCACGTAAATACACTGGGATACACTTCGACTTTATCGAAATACCAGGAATTAAAAGTGATATTCCACATGGGGTCATATTCCCATAGTAATGCATAGGGGAGATTTTTTTTGGAAAAACTCATTTAATTTCTGGTCTTTCTTTAAACAAAGGGTGTAGTTTACTTCAATTACGCAGATATAGTGTGACGGACCTCGTTTTTATCGAATTGGTTCATATGAAGTAAGTTAATCGACATGTCATTTGACTCCCATAGTAAAGCATAGGGAGGATTTCCATAGAAAAGCATAGGAGTAAATTATTCTGGAAAAACTCAATTACAGTTTGTTCTTTACCAAACTTGGCAAATTTACTTTATTCACGTAAATACACTGGGATCTCCCCTATGCATTACTATGGGAATATGACCCCATGTGGAATATCATTTTTAATTCCTGGTATTTCGACTTTGTCGAAATACCAGGAATTAAAAATGATATTCCACATGGGGTCATATTCCCATAGTAATGCATAGGGGAGATTTTTTTTGGAAAAACTCATTTAATTTCTAGTCTTTCTTTAAACCAAGGGTGTAGTTTACTTCATTTACGCAGATATAGTGTGACGGACCTCGTTTTTATCGAATTGGTTCATATGAAGTAAGTTAATCGACATGTCATTTGACTCCCATAGTAAAGCATAGGGAGGATTTCCATAGAAAAGCATAGGAGTAAATTATTCTGGAAAAACTCACTTAATTACAGTTTGTTCTTTACTAAACTTGGCAAATTTATTTTATTCACGTAAGTACACTGGGATACACTTCGACTTTGTCGAAATACCAGGAATTAAAAATGATATTCCACATGGGGTCATATTCCCATAGTAATGCATAGGGGAGATTTTTTTTGGAAAAACTCATTTAATTTCTAGTCTTTCTTTAAACCAAGGGTGTCGTTTACTTCATTTACGCAGATATAGTGTGAAGGACCTCGTTTTTATCGAATTGGTTCATATGAAGTAAGTTAATCGACATGTCATTTGACTCCCATAGTAAAGCAATGGGAGGATTCCCATAGGAGACAATGGGAAATCAGTTTCTTTTTTAAATTAATTTCTGCTGAAAACTTGATGATAATATGTTAATATACCTACAAATAAGCTATATTACACGTTTATTTAGTTTTCTCATCGAAATTCTTGTGTATTATTTAAGATGGGTTTAGTGTGAAAAGTGGCAAAATCAAAGATTTTTCTTCTAAAGTGAAGGAAATTCATTACTTTTCTGTAGCGTTTTGTGTTTTACAGGGAAGCACTGAAGATAATTCTTTCCTCAACAACTCGCTTAATTTCCATTATATCTCTACAGAAATTAGCCAGTTAACGTATCTAACCAAGAAATAATTGAAAACACATCGTTTTTATGGAAATTCCTGAAACTAAAAAAGATAATCCACATGGGGTCATATTCCCATAGTAATGCATAGGGGAGATTTTTTTTGGAAAAACTCATTTAATTTCGGGTCTTTCTTTAAACCAAGGGTGTAGTTTACTTAATTTAGGCAGATATTGTGTGACGGACCTCGTTTTTATCGAATTGGTTCATATGAAGTAAGTTAATCGACATGTCATTTGACTCCCATAGTAAAGCATAGGGAGGATTTCCATAGAAAAGCATAGGAGTAAATTATTCTGGAAAAACTCACTTAATTACAGTTTGTTCTTTACCAAACTTGGCAAATTTACTTTATTCTCGTAAATACACTGGGATACACTTCGACTTTATCGAAATACCAGGAATTAAAAGTGATATTCCACATGGGGTCATATTCCCATAGTAATGCAGAGGGGAGATTTTTTTTGGAAAAACTCATTTAATTTCTGGTCTTTCTTTAAACAAAGGGTGCAGTTTACTTCATTTACGCAGGTATAGTGTGACGGACCTCGTTTTTATCGAATTGGTTCATATGAAGTAAGTTAATCGACATGTCATTTGACTCCCATAGTAAAGCATAGGGAGGATTTCCATAGAAAAGCATAGGAGTAAATTATTCTGGAAAAACTCACTTAATTACAGTTTGTTCTTTACTACACTTGGCAAATTTACTTTTTTCACGTAAGTACACTGGGATACACTTCGACTTTGTCGAAATACCAGGAATTAAAAATGATATTCCACATGGGGTCATATTCCCATAGTAATGCATAGGGGAGATTTTTTTTGGAAAAACTCATTTAATTTCTAGTCTTTCTTTAAACCAAGGGTGTCGTTTACTTCAATTACGCAGATATAGTGTGACGGACCTCGTTTTTATCGAATTGGTTCATATGAAGTAAGTTAATCGACATGTCATTTGACTCCCATAGTAAAGCATAGGGAGGATTTCCATAGAAAAGCATAGGAGTAAATTATTCTGGAAAAACTCAATTACAGTTTGTTCTTTACCAAACTTGGCAAATTTACTTTATTCACGTAAATACACTGGGATCTCCCCTATGCATTACTATGGGAATATGACCCCATGTGGAATATCATTTTTAATTCCTGGTATTTCGACTTTGTCGAAATACCAGGAATTAAAAATCCTGGTATTTCGACTTTGTCGAAATACCAGGAATTAAAAATGATATTCCACATGGGGTCATATTCCCATAGTAATGCATAGGGGAGATTTGTTTTGGAAAAACTCATTTAATTTCTAGTCTTTCTTTAAACCAAGGGTGTAGTTTACTTCATTTACGCAGATATAGTGTGACGGACCTCGTTTTTATCGAATTGGTTCATATGAAGTAAGTTAATCGACATGTCATTTGACTCCCATAGTAAAGCATAGGGAGGATTTCCATAGAAAAGCATAGGAGTAAATTATTCTGGAAAAACTCACTTAATTACAGTTTGTTCTTTACTAAACTTGGCAAATTTATTTTATTCACGTAAGTACACTGGGATACACTTCGACTTTGTCGAAATACCAGGAATTAAAAATGATATTCCACATGGGGTCATATTCCCATAGTAATGCATAGGGGAGATTTTTTTTGGAAAAACTCATTTAATTTCTAGTCTTTCTTTAAACCAAGGGTGTCGTTTACTTCATTTACGCAGATATAGTGTGACGGACCTCGTTTTTATCGAATTGGTTCATATGAAGTAAGTTAATCGACATTTCATTTGACTCCCATAGTAAAGCAATGGGAGGATTCCCATAGGAGACAATGGGAAATCAGTTTCTTTTTTAAATTAATTTCTGCTGAAAACTTGATGATAATATGTTAATATACCTACAAATAAGCTATATTACACGTTTATTTAGTTTTCTCATCGAAATTCTTGTGTATTATTTAAGATGGGTTTAGTGTGAAAAGTGGCAAAATCAAAGATTTTTCTTCTAAAGTGAACGAAATTCATTACTTTTCTGTAGCGTTTTGTGTTTTACAGGGAAGCACTGAAGATAATTCTTTCCTCAACAACTCGCTTAATTTCCATTATATCTCTACAAAAATTAGCCAGTTAACGTATCTAACCAAGAATTAATTGAAAACACATCGTTTTTATGGAAATTCCTGAAACTAAAAAAGATAATCCACATGGGGTCATATTCCCATAGTAATGCATAGGGGAGATTTTTTTTGGAAAACCTGATTTAATTTCTGGTCTTTCTTTAAACCAAGGGTGTAGTTTACTTAATTTACGCAGATATAGTGTGACGGACCTCGTTTTTATCGAATTGGTTCATATGAAGTAAGTTAATCGACATGTCATTTGACTCCCATAGTAAAGCATAGGGAGGATTTCCATAGAAAAGCATAGGAGTAAATTATTCTGGAAAAAGTCACTTAATTACAGTTTGTTCTTTACCAAACTTGGCAAATTTACTTTATTCACGTAAATACACTGGGGTACACTTCGACTTTGTCGAAATACCCGGAATTAAAAATGATATTCCACATGGGGTCATATTCCCATAGTAATGCATAGGGGAGATTTTTTTTGGAAAAACTCATTTAATTTCTAGTCTTTCTTTAAACCAAGGGTGCAGTTTACTTCATTTACGCAGATATAGTGTGACGGACCTCGTTTTTATCGAATTGGTTCATATGAAGTAAGTTAATCGACATTTCATTTGACTCCCATAGTAAAGCAATGGGAGGATTCCCATAGGAGACAATGGGAAATCAGTTTCTTTTTTAAATTAATTTCTGCTGAAAACGTGATGATAATATGTTAATATACCTACAAATAAGCTATATTACACGTTTATTTAGTTTTCTCATCGAAATTCTTGTGTATTATTTAAGATGGGTTTAGTGTGAAAAGTGGTAAAATCAAAGATTTTTCTTCTAAAGTGAACGAAATTCATTACTTTTCTGTAGCGTTTTGTGTTTTACAGGGAAGCACTGAAGATAATTCTTTCCTCAACAACTCGCTTAATTTCCATTATATCTCTACAAAAAGTAGCCAGTTAACGTATCTAACCAAGAATTAATTGAAAACACATCGTTTTTATGGAAATTCCTGAAACTAAAAAAGATAATCCACATGGGGTCATATTCCCATAGTAATGCATAGGGGAGATTTTTTTTGGAAAAACTCATTTAATTTCTGGTCTTTCTTTAAACAAAGGGTGTAGTTTACTTCATTTACGCAGATATAGTGTGACGGACCTCGTTTTTATCGAATTGGTTCATATGAAGTAAGTTAATCGACATGTCATTTGACTCCCATAGTAAAGCATAGGGAGGATTTCCATAGAAAAGCATAGGAGTAAATTATTCTGGAAAAACTCACTTAATTACAGTTTGTTCTTTACCAAACTTGGCAAATTTACTTTCTTCACGTAAGTACACTGGGATACACTTCGACTTTATCGAAATATCAGGAATTAAAAGTGATATTCCACATGGGGTCATATTCCCATAGTAATGCATAGGGGAGATTTATTTTGGAAAAACTCATTTAATTTCTGGTCTTTCTTTAAACAAAGGGTGTAGTTTACTTCATTTACGCAGATATAGTGTGACGGACCTCGTTTTTATCGAATTGGTTCATATGAAGTAAGTTAATCGACATTTCATTTGACTCCCATAGTAAAGCAATGGGAGGATTCCCATAGGAGACAATGGGAAATCAGTTTCTTTTTTAAATTAATTTCTGCTGAAAACTTGATGATAATATGTTAATATACCTACAAATAAGCTATATTACACGTTTATTTAGTTTTCTCATCGAAATTCTTGTGTATTATTTAAGATGGGTTTAGTGTGAAAAGTGGCAAAATCAAAGATTTTTCTTCTAAAGTGAACGAAATTCATTACTTTTCTGTAGCGTTTTGTGTTTTACAGGGAAGCACTGAAGATAATTCTTTCCTCAACAACTCGCTTAATTTCCATTATATCTCTACAAAAAGTAGCCAGTTAACGTATCTGACCAAGAATTAATTGAAAACACATCGTTTTTATGGAAATTCCTGAAACTAAAAAAGATAATCCACATGGGGTCATATTCCCATAGTAATGCATAGGGGAGATTTTTTTTGGAAAAACTCATTTAATTTCTGGTCTTTCTTTAAACAAAGGGTGTAGTTTACTTCATTTACGCAGATATAGTGTGACGGACCTCGTTTTTATCGAATTGGTTCATATGAAGTAAGTTAATCGACATGTCATTTGACTCCCATAGTAAAGCATAGGGAGGATTTCCATAGAAAAGCATAGGAGTAAATTATTCTGGAAAAACTCACTTAATTACAGTTTGTTCTTTACCAAACTTGGCAAATTTACTTTCTTCACGTAAGTACACTGGGATACACTTCGACTTTATCGAAATATCAGGAATTAAAAGTGATATTCCACATGGGGTCATATTCCCATAGTTATGCATAGGGGAGATTTATTTTGGAAAAACTCATTTAATTTCTGGTCTTTCTTTAAACAAAGGGTGTAGTTTACATCATTTACGCAGATATAGTGTGACGGACCTCGTTTTTATCGAATTGGTTCATATGAAGTAAGTTAATCGACATGTCATTTGACTCCCATAGTAAAGCAATGGGAGGATTCCCATAGGAGACAATGGGAAATCAGTTTCTTTTTTAAATTAATTTCTGCTGAAAACTTGTTGATAATATGTTAATATACCTACAAATAAGCTATATTACACGTTTATTTAGTTTTCTCATCGAAATTCTTGTGTATTATTTAAGATGGGTTTAGTGTGAAAAGTGGCAAAATCAAAGATTTTTCTTCTAAAGTGAACGAAATTCATTAGTTTTCTGTAGCGTTTTGTGTTTTACAGGGAAGCACTGAAGATAATTCTTTCCTCAACAACTCGCTTAATTTCCATTATATCTCTACAAAAATTAGCCAGTTAACGTATCTAACCAAGACTTAATTGAAAACACATAGTTTTTTTGGAAATTCCTGAAACTAAAAAAGATAATCCACATGGGGTCATATTCCCATAGTAATGCATAGGGGAGATTTTTTTTGGAAAAACTCATTTAATTTCTGGTCTTTCTTTAAACCAAGGGTGTAGTTTACTTAATTTACGCAGATATAGTGTGACGGACCTCGTTTTTATCGAATTGGTTCATATGAAGTAAGTTAATCGACATGTCATTTGACTCCCATAGTAAAGCATAGGGAGGATTTCCATAGAAAAGCATAGGAGTAAATTATTCTGGAAAAACTCACTTAATTACAGTTTGTTCTTTACCAAACTTGGCAAATTTACTTTATTCTCGTAAATACACTGGGATACACTTCGACTTTATCGAAATACCAGGAATTAAAAGTGATATTCCACATGGGGCATATTCCCATAGTAATGCATAGGGGAGATTTTTTTTGGAAAAACTCATTTAATTTCTGGTCTTTCTTTAAACAAAGGGTGTAGTTTACTTCATTTACGCAGGTATAGTGTGACGGACCTCGTTTTTATCGAATTGGTTCATATGAAGTAAGTTAATCGACATGTCATTTGACTCCCATAGTAAAGCATAGGGAGGATTTCCATAGAAAAGCATAGGAGTAAATTATTCTGGAAAAACTCACTTAATTACAGTTTGTTCTTTACTAAACTTGGCAAATTTACTTTCTTCACGTAAGTACACTGGGATACACTTCGACTTTGTCGAAATACCAGGAATTAAAAATGATATTCCACATGGGGTCATATTCCCATAGTAATGCATAGGGGAGATTTTTTTTGGAAAAACTCATTTAATTTCTAGTCTTTCTTTAAACCAAAGGTGTCGTTTACTTCATTTACGCAGATATAGTGTGACGGACCTCGTTTTTATCGAATTGGTTCATATGAAGTAAGTTAATCGACATGTCATTTGACTTCCATAGTAAAGCAATGGGAGGATTCCCATAGGAGACAATGGGAAATCAGTTTCTTTTTTAAATTAATTTCTGCTGAAAACTTGATGATAATATGTTAATATACCTACAAATAAGCTATATTACACGTTTATTAATTTTCTCATCGAAATTCTTGTGTATTATTTAAGATGGGTTTAGTGTGAAAAGTGGCAAAATCAAAGATTTTTCTTCTAAAGTGAACGAAATTCATTACTTTTCTGTAGCGTTTTGTGTTTTACAGGGAAGCCCTGAAGATAATTCTTTCCTCAACAACTCGCTTAATCTCCATTATATCTCTACAAAAATTAGCCAGTTAACGTATCTAACCAAGAATTAATTGAAAACACATCGTTTTTATGAAAATTCCTGAAACTAAAAAAGATAATCCACATGGGGTCATATCCCATAGTAATGCATAGGGGAGATTTTTTTTGGAAAAACTCATTTAATTTCTGGTCTTTCTTTAAACCAAGGGTGTAGTTTACTTAATTTACGCAGATATAGTGTGACGGACCTCGTTTTTATCGAATTGGTTCATATGAAGTAAGTTAATCGACATGTCATTTGACTCCCATAGTAAAGCATAGGGAGGATTTCCATAGAAAAGCATAGGAGTAAATTATTCTGGAAAAACTCACTTAATTACAGTTTGTTCTTTACCAAACTTGGCAAATTTACTTTATTCACGTAAATACACTGGGATACACTTCGACTTTATCGAAATACCAGGAATTAAAAGTGATATTCCACATGGGGTCATATTCCCATAGTAATGCATAGGGGAGATTTTTTTTGGAAAAACTCATTTAATTTCTGGTCTTTCTTTAAACAAAGGGTGTAGTTTACTTCAATTACGCAGATATAGTGTGACGGACCTCGTTTTTATCGAATTGGTTCATATGAAGTAAGTTAATCGACATGTCATTTGACTCCCATAGTAAAGCATAGGGAGGATTTCCATAGAAAAGCATAGGAGTAAATTATTCTGGAAAAACTCAATTACAGTTTGTTCTTTACCAAACTTGGCAAATTTACTTTATTCACGTAAATACACTGGGATCTCCCCTATGCATTACTATGGGAATATGACCCCATGTGGAATATCATTTTTAATTCCTGGTATTTCGACTTTGTCGAAATACCAGGAATTAAAAATGATATTCCACATGGGGTCATATTCCCATAGTAATGCATAGGGGAGATTTTTTTTGGAAAAACTCATTTAATTTCTAGTCTTTCTTTAAACCAAGGGTGTAGTTTACTTCATTTACGCAGATATAGTGTGACGGACCTCGTTTTTATCGAATTGGTTCATATGAAGTAAGTTAATCGACATGTCATTTGACTCCCATAGTAAAGCATAGGGAGGATTTCCATAGAAAAGCATAGGAGTAAATTATTCTGGAAAAACTCACTTAATTACAGTTTGTTCTTTACTAAACTTGGCAAATTTATTTTATTCACGTAAGTACACTGGGATACACTTCGACTTTGTCGAAATACCAGGAATTAAAAATGATATTCCACATGGGGTCATATTCCCATAGTAATGCATAGGGGAGATTTTTTTTGGAAAAACTCATTTAATTTCTAGTCTTTCTTTAAACCAAGGGTGTCGTTTACTTCATTTACGCAGATATAGTGTGAAGGACCTCGTTTTTATCGAATTGGTTCATATGAAGTAAGTTAATCGACATGTCATTTGACTCCCATAGTAAAGCAATGGGAGGATTCCCATAGGAGACAATGGGAAATCAGTTTCTTTTTTAAATTAATTTCTGCTGAAAACTTGATGATAATATGTTAATATACCTACAAATAAGCTATATTACACGTTTATTTAGTTTTCTCATCGAAATTCTTGTGTATTATTTAAGATGGGTTTAGTGTGAAAAGTGGCAAATTCAAAGATTTTTCTTCTAAAGTGAAGGAAATTCATTACTTTTCTGTAGCGTTTTGTGTTTTACAGGGAAGCACTGAAGATAATTCTTTCCTCAACAACTCGCTTAATTTCCATTATATCTCTACAAAAATTAGCCAGTTAACGTATCTAACCAAGAAATAATTGAAAACACATCGTTTTTATGGAAATTCCTGAAACTAAAAAAGATAATCCACATGGGGTCATATTCCCATAGTAATGCATAGGGGAGATTTTTTTTGGAAAAACTCATTTAATTTCGGGTCTTTCTTTAAACCAAGGGTGTAGTTTACTTAATTTAGGCAGATATGGTGTGACGGACCTCGTTTTTATCGAATTGGTTCATATGAAGTAAGTTAATCGACATGTCATTTGACTCCCATAGTAAAGCATAGGGAGGATTTCCATAGAAAAGCATAGGAGTAAATTATTCTGGAAAAACTCACTTAATTACAGTTTGTTCTTTACCAAACTTGGCAAATTTACTTTATTCTCGTAAATACACTGGGATACACTTCGACTTTATCGAAATACCAGGAATTAAAAGTGATATTCCACATGGGGTCATATTCCCATAGTAATGCAGAGGGGAGATTTTTTTTGGAAAAACTCATTTAATTTCTGGTCTTTCTTTAAACAAAGGGTGCAGTTTACTTCATTTACGCAGGTATAGTGTGACGGACCTCGTTTTTATCGAATTGGTTCATATGAAGTAAGTTAATCGACATGTCATTTGACTCCCATAGTAAAGCATAGGGAGGATTTCCATAGAAAAGCATAGGAGTAAATTATTCTGGAAAAACTCACTTAATTACAGTTTGTTCTTTACTACACTTGGCAAATTTACTTTTTTCACGTAAGTACACTGGGATACACTTCGACTTTGTCGAAATACCAGGAATTAAAAATGATATTCCACATGGGGTCATATTCCCATAGTAATGCATAGGGGAGATTTTTTTTGGAAAAACTCATTTAATTTCTAGTCTTTCTTTAAACCAAGGGTGTCGTTTACTTCATTTACGCAGATATAGTGTGACGGATTTCGTTTTTATCGAATTGGTTCATATGAAGTAAGTTAATCGACATGTCATTTGACTCCCATAGTAAAGCAATGGGAGGATTCCCATAGGAGACAATGGGAAATCAGTTTCTTTTTTAAATTAATTTCTGCTGAAAACTTGATGATAATATGTTAATATACCAACAATTAAGCTATATTACACGTTTATTTAGTTTTCTCATCGAAATTCTTGTGTATTATTTAAGATGGGTTTATTGTGAAAAGTGGCAAAATCAAAGATTTTTTTTCTAAAGTGAACGAAATTCATTACTTTTCTGTAGCGTTTTGTGTTTTACAGGGAAGCACTGAAGATAATTCTTTCCTCAACAACTCGCTTAATTTCCATTATCTCTCTACAAAAATTAGCCAGTTAACGTATCTAACCAAGAATTAATTGAAAACACATCGTTTTTATGGAAATTCCTGAAAAAAAAGATAATCCACATGGGGTCATATTCCCATAGTAATGCATAGGGGAGGTTTTTTTTGGAAAAACTCATTTAATTTCTGGTCTTTCTTTAAACAAAGGGTGTAGTTTACTTCATTTACGCAGATATAGTGTGACGGACCTCGTTTTTATCGAATTGGTTCATATGAAGTAAGTTAATCGACATGTCATTTGACTCCCATAGTAAAGCATAGGGAGGATTTCCATAGAAAAGCATAGGAGTAAATTATTCTGGAAAAACTCACTTAATTACAGTTTGTTCTTTACCAAACTTGGCAAATTTACTTTATTCACGTAAATACACTGGGATACACTTCGAATTTATCGAAATACCAGGAATTAAAAATGCTATTCCACATGGGGTCATATTCCCATAGTAATGCATAGGGGAGATTTTTTTTGGAAAAACTCATTTAATTTCTGGTCTTTCTTTAAACAAAGGGTGTAGTTTACTTCATTTACGCAAATATAGTGTGACGGACCTCGTGTTTATCGAATTGGTTCATATGAAGTAAGTTAATCGACATGTCATTTGACTCCCATAGTAAAGCATAGGGAGGATTTCCATAGAAAAGCATAGGAGTAAATTATTCTGGAAAAACTCACTTAATTACAGTTTGTTCTTTACCAAACTTGGCAAGTTTACTTTATTCACGTAAATACACTGGGATACACTTCGACTTTGTCGAAATACCAGGAATTAAAAATGAAATTCCACATGGGGTCATATTCCCATAGTAATGCATAGGGGAGATTTTTTTTGGAAAAACTCATTTAATTTCTAGTCTTTCTTTAAACCAAGGGTGCAGTTTACTTCATTTACGCAGATATAGTGTGACGGACCTCGTTTTTATCGAATTGGTTCATATGAAGTAAGTTAATCGACATTTCATTTGACTCCCATAGTAAAGCAATGGGAGGATTCCCATAGGAGACAATGGGAAATCAGTTTCTTTTTTAAATTAATTTCTGCTGAAAACTTGATGATAATATGTTAATATACCTACAAATAAGCTATATTACACGTTTATTTAGTTTTCTCATCGAAATTCTTGTGTATTATTTAAGATGGGTTTAGTGTGAAAAGTGGCAAAATCAAAGATTTTTCTTCTAAAGTGAACGAAATTCATTACTTTTCTGTAGCGTTTTGTGTTTTACAGGGAAGCACTGAAGATAATTCTTTCCTCAACAACTCGCTTAATTTCCATTATATCTCTACAAAAATTAGCCAGTTAACGTATCTAACCAAGAATTAATTGAAAACACATCGTTTTTATGGAAATTCCTGAAACTAAAAAAGATAATCCACATGGGGTCATATTCCCATAGTAATGCATAGGGGAGATTTTTTTTGGAAAACCTGATTTAATTTCTGGTCTTTCTTTAAACCAAGGGTGTAGTTTACTTAATTTACGCAGATATAGTGTGACGGACCTCGTTTTTATCGAATTGGTTCATATGAAGTAAGTTAATCGACATGTCATTTGACTCCCATAGTAAAGCATAGGGAGGATTTCCATAGAAAAGCATAGGAGTAAATTATTCTGGAAAAAGTCACTTAATTACAGTTTGTTCTTTACCAAACTTGGCAAATTTACTTTATTCACGTAAATACACTGGGGTACACTTCGACTTTGTCGAAATACCCGGAATTAAAAATGATATTCCACATGGGGTCAT
Source organism: Mastigoproctus giganteus (assembly GCF_048544385.1). NCBI lineage: Eukaryota > Metazoa > Arthropoda > Arachnida > Uropygi > Thelyphonidae > Mastigoproctus > Mastigoproctus giganteus. The sequence continues at coordinate 58,697 of NW_028328356.1, forward strand.
ATTCCCATAGTAATGCATAGGGGAGATTTTTTTTGGAAAAACTCATTTAATTTCTAGTCTTTCTTTAAACCAAGGGTGCAGTTTACTTCATTTACGCAGATATAGTGTGACGGACCTCGTTTTTATCGAATTGGTTCATATGAAGTAAGTTAATCGACATTTCATTTGACTCCCATAGTAAAGCAATGGGAGGATTCCCATAGGAGACAATGGGAAATCAGTTTCTTTTTTAAATTAATTTCTGCTGAAAACTTGATGATAATATGTTAATATACCTACAAATAAGCTATATTACACGTTTATTTAGTTTTCTCATCGAAATTCTTGTGTATTATTTAAGATGGGTTTAGTGTGAAAAGTGGCAAAATCAAAGATTTTTCTTCTAAAGTGAACGAAATTCATTACTTTTCTGTAGCGTTTTGTGTTTTACAGGGAAGCACTGAAGATAATTCTTTCCTCAACAACTCGCTTAATTTCCATTATATCTCTACAAAAAGTAGCCAGTTAACGTATCTAACCAAGAATTAATTGAAAACACATCGTTTTTATGGAAATTCCTGAAACTAAAAAAGATAATCCACATGGGGTCATATTCCCATAGTAATGCATAGGGGAGATTTTTTTTGGAAAAACTCATTTAATTTCTGGTCTTTCTTTAAACAAAGGGTGTAGTTTACTTCATTTACGCAGATATAGTGTGACGGACCTCGTTTTTATCGAATTGGTTCATATGAAGTAAGTTAATCGACATGTCATTTGACTCCCATAGTAAAGCATAGGGAGGATTTCCATAGAAAAGCATAGGAGTAAATTATTCTGGGAAAACTCACTTAATTACAGTTTGTTCTTTACCAAACTTGGCAAGTTTACTTTATTCACGTAAATACACTGGGATACACTTCGACTTTGTCGAAATACCAGGAATTAAAAATGAAATTCCACATGGGGTCATATTCCCATAGTAATGCATAGGGGAGATTTTTTTTGGAAAAACTCATTTAATTTCTAGTCTTTCTTTAAACCAAGGGTGCAGTTTACTTCATTTACGCAGATATAGTGTGACGGACCTCGTTTTTATCGAATTGGTTCATATGAAGTAAGTTAATCGACATTTCATTTGACTCCCATAGTAAAGCAATGGGAGGATTCCCATAGGAGACAATGGGAAATCAGTTTCTTTTTTAAATTAATTTCTGCTGAAAACTTGATGATAATATGTTAATATACCTACAAATAAGCTATATTACACGTTTATTTAGTTTTCTCATCGAAATTCTTGTGTATTATTTAAGATGGGTTTAGTGTGAAAAGTGGCAAAATCAAAGATTTTTCTTCTAAAGTGAACGAAATTCATTACTTTTCTGTAGCGTTTTGTGTTTTACAGGGAAGCACTGAAGATAATTCTTTCCTCAACAACTCGCTTAATTTCCATTATATCTCTACAAAAATTAGCCAGTTAACGTATCTAACCAAGAATTAATTGAAAACACATCGTTTTTATGGAAATTCCTGAAACTAAAAAAGATAATCCACATGGGGTCATATTCCCATAGTAATGCATAGGGGAGATTTTTTTTGGAAAACCTGATTTAATTTCTGGTCTTTCTTTAAACCAAGGGTGTAGTTTACTTAATTTACGCAGATATAGTGTGACGGACCTCGTTTTTATCGAATTGGTTCATATGAAGTAAGTTAATCGACATGTCATTTGACTCCCATAGTAAAGCATAGGGAGGATTTCCATAGAAAAGCATAGGAGTAAATTATTCTGGAAAAAGTCACTTAATTACAGTTTGTTCTTTACCAAACTTGGCAAATTTACTTTATTCACGTAAATACACTGGGGTACACTTCGACTTTGTCGAAATACCCGGAATTAAAAATGATATTCCACATGGGGTCATATTCCCATAGTAATGCATAGGGGAGATTTTTTTTGGAAAAACTCATTTAATTTCTAGT